>NC_069505.1:430312706-430432706 GCF_027579735.1 Bombina bombina
GTGTGTCAGATAGAGAGAGAGGTGTGTGTGTGTCAGATAGAGAGAGAGGTGTGTGTGTCAGAGAGAGATGTGTGTGTGTGTGTGTCAGAAAGATGTGTGTGTCAGAGAGAGGGAGATGTGTGTGTCAGAGAGAGGTGTGTGTATCAGAGAGAGAGAGAGGTGTGTGTGTCAGAGAGAGAGGTGTGTGTGTGTCAGAGAGAGAGGTGTGTGTGTCAGAGAGAGAGGTGTGTGTGTCAGAGAGAGAGGTGTGTGTGTCAGAGAGAGAGGTGTGTGTGTGTCAGAGAGAGAGGTGTGTGTGTCAGAGAGAGAGGTGTGTGTGTCAGAGAGAGAGGTGTGTGTGTCAGAGAGAGAGGTGTGTGTGTCAGAGAGAGAGAGGTGTGTGTGTCAGAGAGAGAGAGGTGTGTGTGTCAGAGAGAGAGAGGTGTGTGTGTGTGTCAGAGAGAGAGAGGTGTGTGTGTGTCAGAGAGAGAGAGGTGTGTGTGTGTGTCAGAGAGAGATGTGTGTGTGTGTGTGTGTCAGAGAGATGTGTGTGTCAGAGAGAGGGAGATGTGTGTGTCAGAGAGAGGTGTGTGCATCAGAGAGAGAGAGAGAGGTGTGTGTGTCAGATGTGTGTGTATCAGAGAGGGATGTGTGTGTGTCAGAGAGGGAGATGTGTGTGTGTCAGAGAGGGAGATGTGTGTGTGTCAGAGAGAGAGAGATGTGTGTGTGTCAGAGAGAGAGAGATGTTTGTGTGTCAGAGAGAGAGAGATGTTTGTGTGTCAGAGAGAGAGAGATGTTTGTGTGTCAGAGAGAGAGAGATGTTTGTGTGTCAGAGAGAGAGAGAGATGTTTGTGTGTCAGAGAGAGAGAGATGTTTGTGTGTCAGAGAGAGAGAGATGTTTGTGTGTCAGAGAGAGAGAGATGTTTGTGTGTCAGAGAGAGAGATGTTTGTGTGTCAGAGAGAGAGATGTTTGTGTGTCAGAGAGAGAGAGATGTTTGTGTGTCAGAGATAGAGAGATGTTTGTGTGTCAGAGAGAGAGAGATGTTTGTGTGTCAGAGAGAGAGATGTTTGTGTGTCAGAGAGAGAGATGTTTGTGTGTCAGAGAGAGAGAGATGTTTGTGTGTCAGAGAGAGAGAGATGTTTGTGTGTCAGAGAGAGAGATGTTTGTGTGTCAGAGAGAGAGAGATGTTTGTGTGTCAGAGAGAGAGAGATGTTTGTGTGTCAGAGAGAGAGATGTGTGTGTGTCAGAGAGAGAGATGTGTGTGTGTCAGAGAGAGAGATGTGTGTGTGTGTCAGAGAGAGAGATGTGTGTGTGTGTCAGAGAGAGAGGTGTGTGTGTGTGTGTGTGTCAGAGAGAGAGAGGTGTGTGTGTGTCAGAGAGAGAGGTGTGTGTGTGTCAGAGAGAGAGAGGTGTGTGTGTGTCAGAGAGAGAGATGTGTGTGTGTGTCAGAGAGAGAGAGGTGTGTGTGTGTGTGTCAGAGAGAGAGAGGTGTGTGTGTGTCAGATAGAGAGAGAGGTGTGTGTGTGTGTCAGATAGAGAGAGAGGTGTGTGTGTGTCAGAGAGAGGTGTGTGTGTGTGTGTCAGAGAGAGGGAGATGTGTGTGTCAGAGAGAGGTGTGTGTATCAGAGAGAGAGAGAGAGAGAGGTGTGTGTCAGAGAGAGATGTGTGTGTGTCAGAGAGGGATGTGTGTGTGTGTGTCATAGAGGGAGATGTGTGTGTGCCAGAGAGGGAGATGTGTGTGTCAGAGAGGGAGATGTGTGTGTGTCAGAGAGAGAGGTGTGTGTGTCAGAGAGAGAGGTGTGTGTGTCAGAGAGAGAGGTGTGTGTGTCAGAGAGAGAGGTGTGTGTGTCAGAGAGAGAGGTGTGTGTGTCAGAGAGAGGTGTGTGTGTGTGTGTCAGAGAGGTGTGTGTGTGTGTCAGAGAGGTGTGTGTGTGTGTCAGAGAGAGAGGTGTGTGTGTCAGAGAGAGAGGTGTGTGTGTCAGAGAGAGAGGTGTGTGTGTGTGTCAGAGAGAGAGAGAGGTGTGTGTGTGTCAGAGAGAGGTGTGTGTGTGTGTCAGAGAGAGGTGTGTGTGTGTGTCAGAGAGAGGTGTGTGTGTGTGTCAGAGAGAGGTGTGTGTGTGTGTCAGAGAGAGGTGTGTGTGTCAGAGAGAGGTGTGTGTGTCAGAGAGAGGTGTGTGTGTCAGAGAGAGGTGTGTGTGTCAGAGAGAGGTGTGTGTGTGTGTGTCAGAGAGAGGTGTGTGTGTCAGAGAGAGAGGTGTGTGTGTCAGAGAGAGAGGTGTGTGTGTGTGTCAGAGAGAGGTGTGTGTGTCAGAGAGAGGTGTGTGTGTGTGTCAGAGAGAGGTGTGTGTGTGTGTCAGAGAGAGGTGTGTGTGTCAGAGAGAGGTGTGTGTGTCAGAGAGAGGTGTGTGTGTCAGAGAGAGGTGTGTGTGTCAGAGAGAGAGGTGTGTGTGTGTGTCAGAGAGAGAGGTGTGTGTGTGTGTCAGAGAGAGAGGTGTGTGTGTCAGAGAGAGAGGTGTGTGTGTCAGAGAGAGAGGTGTGTGTGTCAGAGAGAGAGGTGTGTGTGTCAGAGAGAGAGGTGTGTGTGTGTGTGTCAGAGAGAGGTGTGTGTGTGTGTCAGAGAGAGGTGTGTCAGAGAGAGAGAGGTGTGTGTGTGTCAGATAGAGAGAGAGGTGTGTGTGTGTCAGATAGAGAGAGAGGTGTGTGTGTCAGAGAGAGATGTGTGTGTGTGTGTGTCAGAAAGATGTGTGTGTCAGAGAGAGGGAGATGTGTGTGTCAGAGAGAGGTGTGTGTATCAGAGAGAGAGAGAGAGAGAGAGAGGTGTGTGTGTCAGAGAGAGAGGTGTGTGTGTGTGTCAGAGAGAGAGGTGTGTGTGTCAGAGAGAGGTGTGTGTGTCAGAGAGAGAGGTGTGTGTGTCAGAGAGAGAGGTGTGTGTGTGTCAGAGAGAGAGGTGTGTGTGTCAGAGAGAGAGGTGTGTGTGTCAGAGAGAGAGGTGTGTGTGTCAGAGAGAGAGAGGTGTGTGTGTCAGAGAGAGAGAGGTGTGTGTGTCAGAGAGAGAGAGGTGTGTGTGTCAGAGAGAGAGAGGTGTGTGTGTCAGAGAGAGAGAGGTGTGTGTGTGTGTCAGAGAGAGAGAGGTGTGTGTGTGTGTCAGAGAGAGATGTGTGTGTGTGTGTCAGAGAGAGGTGTGTGTGTGTGTGTCAGAGAGATGTGTGTGTCAGAGAGAGGGAGATGTGTGTGTCAGAGAGAGGTGTGTGCATCAGAGAGAGAGAGAGGTGTGTGTGTCAGATGTGTGTGTGTGTCAGAGAGGGATGTGTGTGTGTCAGAGAGGGAGATGTGTGTGTGTCAGAGAGGGAGATGTGTGTGTGTCAGAGAGGGAGATGTGTGTGTGTGTGTCAGAGAGAGAGAGATGTTTGTGTGTCAGAGAGAGAGAGATGTTTGTGTGTCAGAGAGAGAGAGATGTTTGTGTGTCAGAGAGAGAGAGATGTTTGTGTGTCAGAGAGAGAGAGAGATGTTTGTGTGTCAGAGAGAGAGAGATGTTTGTGTGTCAGAGAGAGAGAGATGTTTGTGTGTCAGAGAGAGAGAGATGTTTGTGTGTCAGAGAGAGAGAGATGTTTGTGTGTCAGAGAGAGAGATGTTTGTGTGTCAGAGAGAGAGATGTTTGTGTGTCAGAGAGAGAGAGATGTTTGTGTGTCAGAGAGAGAGAGATGTTTGTGTGTCAGAGAGAGAGAGATGTTTGTGTGTCAGAGAGAGAGATGTTTGTGTGTCAGAGAGAGAGAGATGTTTGTGTGTCAGAGAGAGAGAGATGTTTGTGTGTCAGAGAGAGAGAGATGTTTGTGTGTCAGAGAGAGAGAGATGTTTGTGTGTCAGAGAGAGAGAGATGTTTGTGTGTCAGAGAGAGAGAGATGTTTGTGTGTCAGAGAGAGAGAGATGTTTGTGTGTCAGAGAGAGAGAGATGTTTGTGTGTCAGAGAGAGAGATGTTTGAGTGTCAGAGAGAGAGAGATGTTTGAGTGTCAGAGAGAGAGAGATGTTTGAGTGTCAGAGAGAGAGAGATGTTTGTGTGTCAGAGAGAGAGAGATGTTTGTGTGTCAGAGAGAGAGAGATGTTTGTGTGTCAGAGAGAGAGAGATGTTTGTGTGTCAGAGAGAGAGATGTGTGTGTGTGTCAGAGAGAGAGATGTGTGTGTGTGTCAGAGAGAGAGATGTGTGTGTGTGTCAGAGAGAGAGATGTGTGTGTGTGTCAGAGAGAGAGATGTGTGTGTGTGTCAGAGAGAGAGGTGTGTGTGTGTGTGTGTGTCAGAGAGAGAGAGGTGTGTGTGTGTCAGAGAGAGAGGTGTGTGTGTGTCAGAGAGAGAGAGGTGTGTGTGTGTCAGAGAGAGAGAGAGGTGTGTGTGTGTCAGAGAGGGAGATGTGTGTGTGTCAGAGAGGGAGATGTGTGTGTGTGTGTCAGAGAGAGAGAGATGTTTGTGTGTCAGAGAGAGAGAGATGTTTGTGTGTCAGAGAGAGAGAGATGTTTGTGTGTCAGAGAGAGAGAGATGTTTGTGTGTCAGAGAGAGATGTTTGTGTGTCAGAGAGAGAGAGATGTTTGTGTGTCAGAGAGAGAGAGATGTTTGTGTGTCAGAGAGAGAGAGATGTTTGTGTGTCAGAGAGAGAGAGATGTTTGTGTGTCAGAGAGAGAGATGTTTGTGTGTCAGAGAGAGAGATGTTTGTGTGTCAGAGAGAGAGAGATGTTTGTGTGTCAGAGAGAGAGAGATGTTTGTGTGTCAGAGAGAGAGAGATGTTTGTGTGTCAGAGAGAGAGATGTTTGTGTGTCAGAGAGAGAGAGATGTTTGTGTGTCAGAGAGAGAGAGATGTTTGAGTGTCAGAGAGAGAGAGATGTTTGTGTGTCAGAGAGAGAGAGATGTTTGTGTGTCAGAGAGAGAGAGATGTTTGTGTGTCAGAGAGAGAGAGATGTGTGTGTGTCAGAGAGAGAGATGTGTGTGTGTGTCAGAGAGAGAGATGTGTGTGTGTGTCAGAGAGAGAGATGTGTGTGTGTGTCAGAGAGAGAGGTGTGTGTGTGTGTGTGTGTCAGAGAGAGGTGTGTGTGTGTCAGAGAGAGAGGTGTGTGTGTGTCAGAGAGAGAGAGGTGTGTGTGTGTCAGAGAGAGAGATGTGTGTGTGTGTCAGAGAGAGAGAGGTGTGTGTGTGTGTGTCAGAGAGAGAGAGGTGTGTGTGTGTCAGATAGAGAGAGAGGTGTGTGTGTGTGTCAGATAGAGAGAGAGGTGTGTGTGTGTCAGAGAGAGGTGTGTGTGTGTGTGTCAGAGAGAGATGTGTGTGTGTGTCAGAGAGATGTGTGTGTCAGAGAGAGGGAGATGTGTGTGTCAGAGAGAGGTGTGTGTATCAGAGAGAGAGAGAGAGAGGTGTGTGTCAGAGAGAGATGTGTGTGTGTCAGAGAGGGATGTGTGTGTGTGTGTCATAGAGGGAGATGTGTGTGTGCCAGAGAGGGAGATGTGTGTGTGTGTGTGTGTGTCAGAGAGGGAGATGTGTGTGTGTCAGAGAGGGAGATGTGTGTGTGTCAGAGAGGGAGATGTGTGTGTGTCAGAGAGAGGGAGATGTGTGTGTGTCAGAGAGAGAGATGTTTGTGTGTCAGAGAGAAAGAGATGTTTGTGTGTCAGAGAGAGAGAGAGAGATGTTTGTGTGTCAGAGAGAGATGTTTGTGTGTCAGAGAGAGAGAGATGTTTGTGTGTCAGAGAGAGAGAGATGTTTGTGTGTCAGAGAGAGAGAGATGTTTGTGTGTCAGAGAGAGAGAGATGTTTGTGTGTCAGAGAGAGAGAGGTGTTTGTGTGTCAGAGAGAGAGATGTTTGTGTGTCAGAGAGAGAGAGATGTTTGTGTGTCAGAGAGAGAGATGTTTGTGTGTCAGAGAGAGGTGTGTGTGTGTGTGTGTCAGAGAGAGAGATGTGTGTGTCAGAGAGAGATGTGTGTGTCAGAGAGAGATGTGTGTGTGTGTGTGTGTGTCAGAGAGAGGGAGTTGTGTGTGTCAGAGAGAGGTGTGTGTATCAGAGAGAGAGAGGTGTTTGTGTGTCAGAGAGAGAGATGTTTGTGTGTCAGAGAGAGAGAGATGTTTGTGTGTCAGAGAGAGAGATGTTTGTGTGTCAGAGAGAGGTGTGTGTGTGTGTGTCAGAGAGAGAGATGTGTGTGTCAGAGAGAGATGTGTGTGTCAGAGAGAGATGTGTGTGTGTGTGTGTGTGTCAGAGAGAGGGAGTTGTGTGTGTCAGAGAGAGGTGTGTGTATCAGAGAGAGAGAGAGAGAGAGGGGTGTGTGTGTGTGTGTGTCAGAGAGGGAGATGTGTGTGTGTCAGAGAGGGAGATGTGTGTGTGTCAGAGAGGGAGATGTGTGTGTGTCAGAGAGGGAGATGTGTGTGTGTCAGAGAGAGAGAGGTGTGTGTGTGTGTCAGAGAGAGAGAGGTGTGTGTGTGTGTGTGTGTGTGTCAGAGAGAGAGAGAGGTGTGTGTGTGTGTGTCAGAGAGAGATGTGTGTGTGTGTGTCAGAGAGAGATGTGTGTGTCAGAGAGAGATGTGTGTGTCAGAGAGAGATGTGTGTGTCAGAGAGAGGGAGATGTGTGTGTCAGAGAGAGGTGTGTGTATCAGAGAGAGAGAGAGAGGTGTGTGTGTCAGAGAGAGAGGTGTGTGTGTCAGAGAGAGAGGTGTGTGTGTCAGAGAGAGATGTGTGTGTGTCAGAGAGAGATGTGTGTGTGTCAGAGAGAGATGTGTGTGTGTCAGAGAGAGATGTGTGTGTGTCAGAGAGAGATGTGTGTGTGTCAGAGAGGGATGTGTGTGTGTCATAGAGGGAGATGTGTGTGTGCCAGTGAGGGAGATGTGTGTGTGTGTGTCAGAGAGGGAGATGTGTGTGTGTGTGCCAGTGAGGGAGATGTGTGTGTGTGTCAGAGAGGGAGATGTGTGTGTGTGTCAGAGAGGGAGATGTGTGTGTGTGTCAGAGAGGGAGATGTGTGTGTGTGTGCCAGTGAGGGAGATGTGTGTGTGTGTCAGAGAGGGAGATGTGTGTGTGTGTCAGAGAGGGAGATGTGTGTGTGTGTCAGAGAGGGAGATGTGTGTGTGTGTCAGAGAGGGAGATGTGTGTGTCAGAGAGGGAGATGTGTGTGTGTCAGAGAGGGAGATGTGTGTGTGTGTCAGAGAGGGAGATGTGTGTGTGTGTCAGAGAGGGAGATGTGTGTGTGTGTCAGAGAGGGAGATGTGTGTGTGTCAGAGAGGGAGATGTGTGTGTGTGTCAGAGAGAGAGAGATGTTTGTGTGTCAGAGAGAGAGAGATGTTTGTGTGTCAGAGAGAGAGAGATGTTTGTGTGTCAGAGAGAGAGAGATGTTTGTGTGTCAGAGAGAGAGAGAGATGTTTGTGTGTCAGAGAGAGAGAGATGTTTGTGTGTCAGAGAGAGAGAGGTCTGTGTGTGTCAGAGATAGAGATGTGTGTGTGTGTCAGAGAGAGAGAGATGTGTGTGTGTGTGTCAGAGAGAGAGAGATGTGTGTGTGTGTGTCAGAGAGAGAGAGATGTGTGTGTGTGTCAGAGAGAGGGAGAGAGGTGAGAGAGAAAGTGACAGAGAGACAGTGCGAGAGCATATTTTATGTTTATTAAATGTTTCAGCATGTCTAGTGTATTCTGAGTTTATATAAATTATCCCTTTTTATTTTCTTCCTCAGGGAAACAGCTGGAGGGAATCTGGTAAGTGACAAAATATTGTGTTTTCGGTTACAAGTACATTCACTTATTTGTCTTCTAAAATAAATGGGCACAAAAAAAAGAAACAATATGTACAATAGTGTAAATCCATATGGCATAAGGTGTTACAACAAATCACTTCTCACATGAAGCTTCAGTCACATTTTGACTCCCTTATTGTTCTTGTTGGTGACACTTTGTTTTCTCCCCAGGCACACATCCATCGTTGTGTTTAACGAGGAGTTTTTCTACGGTGGCGGCGGCATCACCAGCTGTGTGCCAGTAAGGGAGAATTCCATTTACCTGCAGACCTCTCATGCCATCCTTTATTTAACAATGATATTATGGGGCACCGTGTGTGTGCGGCTAGTGCACAAGGCCAGTGACATATGCGTTGGCGTTACTGCTTCTATTAGTGAATGTTACAGCAGACAGTGCCCCTATTTAGTTCAGGGACTTTTATTATCCCTCAGTATCAGTTTCCTCTCTTATATGTGACACAGCCACCATATGTATAACTTTGTTTGTGGCAATCGGTTGCCCAGTGTAGGTTGCTACTTTGGCTCAGTTGTGAAGCTCTAGCAAGGCACATTTTGGAATTGATTATCATTTATGAAGCAAATAGGTCTGTACCTTACGCAGATCTATAGATTGCCCCACAGACTAGGGATCTAAACATCTCACAGTCTCTTTGCTTGGGTAGACGGAATGTGACCTAAATTTATACTAGTAACAGAGACCAAACTCACTTCCATTTATAAGGGGGCTCTGGGTTGTACGTTTGGCCAGCATCGTTTACAAAGCCATTGCCAGTATCTGCAGGTTAGTTGTGGCTACACAGAGCTATTGTGACAGTCGTCTGCTTGTCCATCACCTCCCTCCGCTAATGATACCGTCATATGTCTCATAGGGCTGCACGATGCTTGGAGAGCCAGACACGGTTGTAGACCTTGGTAACACTGAAGTGACAGTAGATATCTTCCTGGAATACCTGTCTTCGCTCGGGGAGTCTGGATTCAGGTGAGGACTGGGATTTCCATTGTAGCCAATAGGGCCTGGTTTTGTGATTTTTACTTTAGCAGTTTTGAGGGTGACAAAAAAAGATAAGCTTTTTACACTTGAAAACATACAAAATAAGAGACAATGTGTATATGACCCTCAGTGGTGTCACCTGCAACATGCTGCACAGTGATTGCTTGTTAAGTGCAGGAGCTCACTCGTATCACTTAGAGAGGATGGGGTAAACATATAGGAGATGTAACAATGAACAGGCTGTCTATGAGTAAGCGCCAGTACTTCGTCAGCTTAGACTCCTTGCCCCATGCATTGTAACTTTTAAACTGTTACAATAAAAGTTTGTATTTTTATATTTTGCGCATCCTGTAGTGCTTGTTACAAAGTGTATATGGTGCACATATTCAACAGACATTGCAAAGGGTATATCCCAGGACTGCACTGTAGTTAAAAACTAATGTACAGGACACTATTCTCTTCTTAACCGCAGTGGAGAGGCGTACCACCTGTTTGATCACAACTGCAACACCTTCAGCAACGAGGTGGCTCAGTTCCTGACCGGGAGGAAAATCCCCTCATACATCACAGAGCTGCCATCCGAGGTCTTATCCACGTGAGTGTCTGACAGCTGCGCGGGCTACTTATTTATTCAAGTGGAATTTATGTTTTATATAAAGTTGAGTGAAATGAATTTCTGCTAACATATATTGTGTGGTTCTAATATTCAGTATTTTTTCTATACTTGCTTTAGAATGAAGATCGTCACAATTCTTTAATATATTTGCCCATATAATAACTTTAATCCGTATGACTGAAAACTCATCATCCCATAAAAATAATATCCATAAAATATATATATTCTGTATATATGGTATGGTATTTTGGCTTTCTTAATTTTAGTAATTCTTTGTATTTGATCATTATGTTTTAGGGTTGTAAATGTAATTATATACAGTGAATATATGTGTGTATGTATATGTTATAGTGAGAACACAAAAGGCAGACACTCAAGTATTAAAAATTCAGAATGGTTTACTTCATGGGCAGCAGTACAGACAGAGCAACGTTTCCGGGGCTCACCCCCCCCCCTCCTCAGGCACAATACAAGTGAACAAATCTTTAAATAGCCATATATACCACGCCCACCTCTTACCTCATAGACAATACCCACAACAAAACAGGTGTGTCATATATACAAATACCTGATTATACATAATGCAAAAAATAAATAAAAGCAATAAAGCTATCAAACAAACTAAATATGTCTATGAAACAAAAAATCTAATCACTTTTCATACAATGTTAAATCTTTCATCTTATATTTGTTAACTTAAATTTTTTTAATTTTCAATTATAATCCTGATATAATTTCTCAAAAGCAGCTATCACTATACTCTTAAAAATAGTGCACAGAAACAATTTATTTTACAAGATACGATGAGTCCTTGAATTTCATCCTTGTGGGATATCGCCTCCTGGTCAGCAGGAGGAGGCAAAGAGCTCCACAGAAGAGCTGCATAAATAGCTCCTCCCTTCCCTCCCAATCCAGTCATTCTCTTTGCCTGCGTTAGTGATAGGAAGAGGTAAAGTGAGGTGTTAGTTTGGATTCTTCAATCAAGAGTTTTTTATTTTTAAATGGTGCCAAAGTGTACTATTTTACTATAGGGCAGCCTCTGGAGTGATAGCCTTTCAGGCTGTGGGAACTGGTGGAGTTTTAGCTTCACTGCGCCTCCCATGCTTGTGCTGCTCTTCTGTGTGTGGTCTTAGAGAATGTTAACTAAGACCCTTCTGCCTTCACAGGACCTCAGGAGGAAGAGTGGACCTCTTGACATTGTGAGAATATCATGCTGTTCCTCAGCATGGAGGTAAGTGCAGTCTTTTACTCAGGGGCTCTGCAGCATATCTCAGATCCGACTGTACTCTGCCTTTGATATTGACTTTGGGCATAAGGGCTTCCCTTGGACAGTATGTAGGTTCTCATTAGCTTGAAATGAAGGAGAACCGACATACTGCTTCATATCCAGACACTCTGGCATTTAGAATTTAGCCTAGAAGCGCTGGGACCTTATGTGGGTATGTACCTGTATTATTGGGCTTGGCTCTATTATCTTTATTATGGTATAGAGATGGCTGACGCTGGGGATAGTTCTGGAGTGATAAGTGTTTTTACTAGACTCCGGTACATGGCGGTTCTGTTTTTTTCCCAGGGTTTGTGTGACATGTTTCCGTCCACGAGGGTCGGGGCTTGGTGCCGCACGCTTAGCCGCACAGTTTCTTCTCGACTGAGTTCAGGTGACAGCATCTCCTCACGGCTCCTAAGCTCGCTTGTTGTAGTATCTTACAAGCGATCTTAGGGGAGCCGTTCTTAAGGGGTTAAAGATCGGTCACGTGAACAGGTTGGAGCCTGCTGCGGCAGGGTGACTTTTTTTCATTTGGCTGGAATCCAGTGTGATTTTTACAAGGCTCACGTGCAGGGAGTGGGATATAAATATATACAGTTTTACGCTATCCATATCCCTGAAAACACCCTTACCAAATTAAAGAGCCGGTATAAGTTTCACTGGTCCACATCATATATTAAACACCTTGGTATATTCTTATCACATAGCGTTTCAACTATACTCTCTATGAACTTTTCCCCTTTGCTATCTGAAATAGCAATATCTATAGAGGCTTGGAATGTTCCGTTTTTGTCATGGATGGGACGCATAGCAGCATTTAAGAGGAGTCTTTACCTAAATTGACTTATCTATTAGATCTCTACCAATCCCAATCTCTAAGTCTCTGATACGTAAATTTCAACAACATTGTAACAAATTTA
This sequence comes from Bombina bombina, assembly GCF_027579735.1. Lineage (NCBI taxonomy): Eukaryota > Metazoa > Chordata > Amphibia > Anura > Bombinatoridae > Bombina > Bombina bombina. The sequence continues at coordinate 430,324,220 of NC_069505.1, forward strand.
TATGGCGTAACAGGGTCCCGAGAATTGCCACCAGCACTCTGCAGCAACCTATTTTGGTTGGAGGGGCGGCTGCTCCTAACATTCTTTACTATCATGAGGCTGCTCGCCTATCTCATGTGATGCAGTGGAACATGCCTGCAAATAGTAGATGGGCAGAGTTGGAGCGGGCTTCACTCCAACCGGGGCACTCGCTTGAAGAACTGATATGGCTCCCTAAGCATGCCAGGCCCCAAGCTTTGTTATCAAACCTTATCATAGCTTTGAACCTTAAATTTTGGGACAAGACTCATAATTTACCTGCAATTGCTCCACACCCATCTCCGTCCCATAAGATCAAGGGACTACTACTGGCGCTACCAGATACTCATCCGTCTCTCTGGTCCAACCTAGGCATTACTAATATAATAGATCTGTTAGCTCAACTAATGTCACATCAGGCTTTTCTTCAGAAATATAATCCGCCTCCAAGTCTGCATTTTGAGTACTGGAGACTACAGAGCTTCCTCCGGTCATGGGGTTTCGATGAGTACCCGCTACAAGCTAAAACTAAGTGGGAGATGAAATGGCACTCAAAAATCCCACATAAAAAAATGCTCTCCTCCTCTTATCAGGATATCTTACATCCACCACTTTTTTACAAGTCTCCACCGATAAAACACTGGGAATTTTCCTTAGGCGTGATTCATGAGCCACTGGTATGGCAATCAGCAATTCGGCTAACCAAAAAAGCAATCCATTGTATCACTCTCTATGAGTTGTTTCTCAAAATACTACTGCAGTGGCATATGACGCCGGTCCATTTATTTAAAATTTCGCTTACTAACTCCCCCAAATGTTGGAGGGGTTGTGATGCTCTGGTTACCCCAGCTCATATTTGGTGGACGTGTCCAGTCATTTCACCTTTGTGGCAGGAAGCAGCTCAATTCTGTAACGGGAAGGGCATCCACATATCGATCACATCTAGTATGGGCTTATTTCACATCCTTCCTGCAAATTTACCCTCTCCGCAAAAGCTGTTTTGTATTTATTTATTTGTAGCAATCAAATTATCCATTGCCAAAATGTGGCTCCAGCAGGCCTCTCCACTCTGGGAACAATTTGTTGATACTTTGCGATATATTAAATCGATGGAAGCCTATGTTTCTCACATACACGGTTCTGAAGACTTGCATGCCTTGGTCTGGGACTACAGTCCTGGGTAGTTTTCCACTAGTGGCTACTACCTACAACTTTAGATTAACTTTGGTACTGTACCACAGAAGTACCTTTTGTATAATTATGATTATATAGCTAGTCATATAGCTACATTCCTCCACCCCATTCCCCCCTCCCCCTCCCTGTTTTTTTTCTCTCCTCTCTTCCCCTGTGTCTTTCTCTCTCTCTATTTCTTCCTTATTTCCTCTTTCTCTCAATTCAGTGTATCCCTTCCCTCTCTCTATACCTATTCAGAGATATTGTGCAAAATGAGGATCTTCAGCTAGTGAAATGCTTTTCAAGATTAATTTCTCTAATCATACGTTGTTTTATGTTGCTGTTGTTCTGTCATAACTGTATATCATTATTGGACAAAAGTTGTGTCTCATTGTTTATAACAGAGGACTTTGGACCCTATTCAGATATATGCGTTTAGGATTTCTGTTATTGTGAACCATGACCCAACTATGAGGACACACCATTACTATAAAAGTTTTGTTTTTGTTTTTTTCTGGATGCTGTTATTATCCATATAGCTATGATATGTAATGTATTCTGTTGTGACTGTATTGCATATGTCCTAATAAAATATATATATATATATATATATATACACACAGCTTTATCTCTGCACATTATATATCGGTCTTTAATTAGGTTTTTCTTAAAGACACAGTACACCAAAAGATTTTTATTATATACTCAGTTGACTAAATTTTACAATATATTTTCAGTATTTTGACCAAGCTTGCATTTGCTTTTGTTATCATGGATGACATTGCACAAAGTACATGTCCTACGTGTTTAGATGCCATTGCGGAACCCTCTGTTACGCTTTGTCCCTCATGCATTGAAAGGGCATTACAGTGTAAAGAACAAATTATCTTTAATAAAGATGTATCTAAGGAATGTTCTCAGACTGATGAAATTCAGGGTATGCCGCAACTTTCCCAAGCGTTACAGCCTTTAACGCCCGCTCAAGCGACGCTGTGTTCTTCAACTGCATCTGCCTCATTCACTCTGCAGGATATGGCTGCAGTTATGTCATCCACTCTTTCAGAAGTTTTATCTAAGTTACCAGCTTTGCAAGGTAAACGCAGTAGGAAAGAGGCCCAGGTGGTCCCTGTGACTTCTGATGCCTTGATGGTGATCTCCGATGTACCCTCTCAGGGCTCTGAATTAGGGGGAATGGAGGCTTTGTCTGAGGGGGAACTGTCTGATTCTACCCTGGCTAAGCGTACGACTATCCCTATCAAGGACAGTTGTGCTTTCAAAGACCCCATTTGATAAGAAGCTGGAGGGTCTTCTCAAAAAACTTTGTTCATCAAGGTTTTCTTTTGCAACCGACAGCCTGCATTGTGACGGCCACAACTGAGGCAGCCTTTTGGTTTGACACTCTAGAAGAGTCCCTTAAGACGGAGACTCCTTTAGAGGCAATACAGGATAGAATTTAGGCTCTTAAGCTGGCTAATTCTTTTATTACGGATGCTTCCTTTCAGATCACCAAATTGGCGGCTAAGAATTCAGGATTCTCCATCTTGGCACAAAGAGCTTTATGGCTAAAGTCTTGGTCTGCGGATGTGTCCTCTAAATCTAAGCTCTTGGCTATTCCTTTCAAGGGAAAGACCCTGTTCGGGCCTGGCTTGAAGGAGATCATTTCTGACATTACAGGAGGAAAGGGTCATCTCCTCCCTCAAGATAAGACATCTAAGCAAAGGGGACGACAGAGTAATTTTCGTTCCTTTCGAAATTTCAAGGGAATCCCCTCTTCCGCTAAACAAGAAGGGAATTTTTCTCAAGCCAAGCCCACCTGGAGACCTAACCAGGCTTGGAACAAGGGTAAACAACAGGACCGGATCTAGTTGGGGGCAGACTTTCTCTCTTTGTCCAGGCTTGGATCAGAGACGTTCAGGATCCCTGGACACTAGAAATCGTGTCTCAAGGGTATCAGTTGGAGTTCAAAAATTCCTTCCCCAGAGGAAGGTTTCTTCTTTCACAATTATCTGCCGACCAGAGGCGTTCTTACGCTGTGTAGATCTCTCCCTCATGGAAGTAATATGTCCCGTTCCAATTCTGGAACAGGGGCAGGGGTTTTACTCAAATCTCTTTGTAGTCCCCAAAAAAGAGGGAACGTTTCGACCAATTTTAGATCTCAAAAGTTTAAACAAGTTTCTCAGAGTTCCATCCTTCAAGATGGAAACTATTCGGACCATTCTTCCATTGATCCAGGAGGGTCAATATATGACTACCGTGGATCTAAAGGATGCATATCTTCATATCCCTATACACAGGGATCATCACAAGTTCCTGAGGTTTGCCTTCCTAGACAAACATTTTCAGTTTGTGGGCCTACCTTTCGGTCTGGCCACGGCTTCTGGGATCTCTGCTAACGGTTCTAAGATCGCGGGGAATTGCTGTGGCGCCTTATCTGGACGATATTTTGATCCAGGTGTCGTCTTATCAGCTAGCGAAGTCCCATACCGACATTGTTCTGCCTTTTCTAAGAACTCACGGGTGGAAAGTGAATCTCGAGAAGAGTTCACTAGTTCCACAGACAAGGGTGCCCTTCCTGGGTACTCTAATCGACTCTCTATCCATGAAGATTGTTTTGACGGAAGTCAGAAAGTTAAAGATTCTGAACACATGCCGATCCCTTCAGTCCTATCCTCGGCCGTCAGTGGCTCAGTGCATGGAGGTGATTGGCTTAATGGTGGCAGCAATGGACATCATTCCGTTTGCACGTTTTCATCTCAGACCTCTACAACCGAACATGCTTAGACAGTGGAATGGAAATTATGCAAATTTGTCTCCTCAAATAGATCTAGATCAGGAGACAAGGGACTCTCTTCTGTGGTGGTTGTCACTGGATCATCTGTCCCAGGGGACATGTTTCCGCAGACCCTCATGGGAGATAGTGACAGGGGATGCCAGCCTGATAGGATGTGGAGCAGTCTGGAATTCCTTGATGGCTCAAGGTGTATGGACTCGGTCAGAGTCTCTACTTCCCATCAACATTCTGGAGTTGAGAGCAATATTCAGTGCGCTTCTGGCTTGGCCTCAGTTGGCTTCGACCAAATTCATCAGGTTCCAGTCGGACAACATCACGACTGTGGCCTACATCAATCATCAGGGAGGAACAAGGAGTTTCTTAGCGATGGCAGAAGTGACCAGGATAATTCAGTGGGCAGAGACTCACTCTTGTTTTCTGTCAGCAATCCATATCCCAAGAGTGGACAATTGGGAGGCAGATTTTTTTGAGCAGACATTCCATCCGGGGGAATGGGAACTCCATCCGGAAGTATTTGCCAGCCTGATTCTCAGATGGGGCAGGCCAAAGCTGCCAAGCTCCCGAGATATGGATCCAGGTCCAGTGATCCTCAGGCCTAACTGATAGATGCCTTGGCAGTGCCTTGGTCGTTCAACCTAGCTTATGTGTTCCCGCCGTTTGCTCTCCTTCCCCGGGTGATTGCTAGAGTCAAACAGCAGAGGGCTTCAGTGATTCTCATCGCTCCTGCGTGTCCTCGCAGGACTTGGTATGCCGATCTGGTGGACATGTCATCTCTGCCGCTGTGGAAGCTTCCATTGAGGCAGAACCTTCTTGTTCAGGGACCCTTCCGTCATCCGAATCTAACTTCTCTGCAGCTGACTGCTTGGAGATTGAACGCTTGATTTTATCTAAGCGAGGGTTCTCTGATTCGGTCATTGATACCTTGATCCAGGCTCGTAAGCCTGTTACTAGAAAGATTTACCATAAGATATGGCGTAAATATCTTTATTGGTGCGAATCCAAGGGCTACTCATGGAGTAGGGTTAGGATTCCTAAGATTTTGTCTTTTGTCCAAGAAGGTTTGGAGAAAGGGTTGTCAGCAAGTTCCTTAAAGGGACAGATTTCTGCTTTGTCTATTTTGCTACACAAGCGTCTGGCAGATGTTCCAGATGTTCAATCCTTTTGTCAGGCTCTGACTAGACCAATTGCTCCTCCTTGGAGTTTGAATTTAGTTCTTAATGTTCTTCAAGAGGTTCCGTTTGACCTATGCATTCCATAGATATTAAGTTGCTATCTTGGAAGGTTTTATTTTTAGTTGCTATTTCTTCTGCTCGCAGAGTTTCTGAGCTTTCAGCATTACAATGTGATTCTCCTTATCTTATTTTCTATGCAGATAAGGTAGTGTTGCGTACCAAACCTGGTTTTCTTCCTAAGGTTGTATCAAACAAAAATATTAATCAGGAAATCGTTATTCCTTCCTTGTGTCTATCTATCTATTGGGTTCTTGTAAAGCGCGGCTATTCACTCATAAGGGTCTCAAGGCACTGAGGGTTGCAGTTCAGTCGAAGAGCCAGGTCTTGAGGTCCTTTCTGAACTTAGTTAGGGCGGTAGCTTGTCTGAGGTGCAGCGGGAGGGTGTTCCAAGTCTTGGCGGCCAGGTGAGAGAAGGATCTGCCTCCCGCTGTGGTTTTCCTGATGCGGGGGATGACAGCGAGGGCTTGGTCGGCCGATCAAAGTTGTCTGGCAGGGGTGTAGAAGGTAATGCAGTGGTTCAAGTATTCGGGACAGATGTTGTGGAGGGCCTTGAATGCGTGGGTGAAAAGCTTGAAGGTTATTCTTTTGTTGATGGGGAGCCAGTGCAGGTCCCGCAGGTGTTTGGTGATGTGGCATTGACGAGTCTGGCCGAGGAGTTCTGGATGCGCTGTAGTCTCTTTTGGAGCTTGATGGTGGTGCCGGCGTAGAGTGCGTTACTATAGTCCAGTCGCCTGCTGACGAGGGTCTCGGTTGGGATCCATTTGAAGATTTTATGCAGCAGGTGATGTGTGTGGAAGCATGCAGAAGAGACAGCATTGATTTGCCGGTCCATGGAGAGCGATGAGTCCAGGATGACGCCTAGATTTCGTGCATGGTTGGTGGGGGTTGGAGGGTGTCCGAGGGCTGTGGGCCACCAGGAGTTATTCCAAGCGGATGTGGTGGGACAGAGGAGGAGGGTGTCCTAACCCTTCTTCTAAGAAGGAGCGGCTGTTACATAATTTGGACGTGGTCCGTGCCTTAAAGTTTTACTTACAGGCGACTAAGGAGTTTCATCAATCTTCTTCCCTGTTTGTTGTTTTTTTCTTGGAAGTGCAGGGGTCAGAAAGCTACGGCTACCTCTTTCTTTTTGGCTGAAGAGTATCATTCGTTTTGCATATGAGACTGCTGGACAGCAGCCTCCTGAACATATTGCGGCTCATTCCACTAGGGCTGTGGCTTCCTCATGGGCATTTAAACATGATGCTTCTGTGGAACAGATTTGCAAAGCTGCGACTTGGTCTTCTTTTCACACTTTTTCAAAATTTTACAAATTTGATACTTTTGCCTCATCCAAGGCTGTTTTTGGGAGGAAGGTTCTTCAAGCAGTGGTGCCTTCCATTTAGGTGCCCTGTCTTGTCCCTCCCGTTTCATCCGTGTCCTATTGCTTTGGTATTGTATCCCACAAGTAAGGATGAAATCCGTGGATGAAATCCGCAGACCATATCTTGTAAAAGAAAAGGGAAATTTATTCTTACCTGATAAATTTGTTTCTTTTACGATACGATGAGTCCACGGCCCTCCCTGTTTTTACGTGACAGACCTTTATTTTTGTTAAAACTTCAGTCACCTTTGCTCCTTGGCTTTTCCTTTCTCTTCCTAACTTCGGTCGAATGAGTGGGTTGGGAGGGAAGGGAGGAGCTATTTATGCAGCTCTGCTGTGGAGCTCTTTGCCTCCTCCTGCTGACCAGGAGGTGATATCCCACAAGTAAGGATGAAATCCGTGGACTCATTGTATCGTAAAAGAAAAAAAATTATCAGGTAAGAATAAATTTCCCTTTTTGTTGAATATTGTTGAAATTACTCAACCTCAGACAAAGTGACCCAACATTAAAGTGAAGGTCAATTTAGATGAATCGGTGCCCTTTAATTCCGGGCACTTTCATTCATCAAAATGTACATTTCTTTTTTAAGAAACGATGAGTCCACGGATTTCATCCTTACTTGTGGGATTACGCCTCCTGGTCAGCAGGAAGAGGCAAAGGGCACCACAGCAGAGCTGTTAAATAGCTCCTCCCTTCCCTCCCACCCCAGTCATTCTCTTTGGCTACGTTAGTGATAGGAAGAGGTAAAGTGAGGTGTTATGATTCTTCAATCAAGAGTTTATTATTTTTAAAGTAGTGCCAGATTGTGCTACTTAGTTCTGGGGTGTAGCAGTAGTCCATATCAGTCTCTTTAGTAGAGCTTTTTTGGTGGCTTTAGAGCAATGGGAACTTGTGGGACATTATTCTCACCGCGCCTCCTATACATTTATGCTGCCCTAACCCTGAAAACCTGAGGGATTTTACTCAGGAATTTTGTTTATTTTCAGGTCCATAGGAGGGAGAGGACCTCTTAAACCTGGGAATTGCCTTGCTGCCAGGCAGAAGATGAGGTAAGTGCTATCTTCTTTTCTGGGGGAAAGGATCTCAGAGAAAGTTTGGGCACTTTATTTGTTCATCTAACCTCATTACACTGGGTCTCAGATTCTCCTAGTTTAGTAAGGGACATTAAGGCAGTTAGGACACGGGTACTGGGTTACATATGTGTGCTGTGGGTTCTTTGGCATGTGTTTTGATGAGCATACAATGCTTGATGGAAACCCTGCAAACAGTAGAGCTATCGGATATAGCTGTTCAGTTTGTCCGTATAGGACAAGGGACTCTCTTTGTCCCAATGGCTGTGTTTTAGTCTATGACAACCGCAGTGTGGGATAAGAGAATCTGTCTTATAACAGAGGTTGGTTTTTATTGTGTACAATTTTCTCCAACATAGGTGTGTCCGGTCCACGGCGTCATCCTTACTTGTGGGATATTCTCTTCCCCAACAGGAAATGGCAAAGAGCCCAGCAAAGCTGGTCACATGATCCCTCCTAGGCTCCGCCTACCCCAGTCATTCTCTTTGCCGTTGTACAGGCAACATCTCCACGGAGATGGCTTAGAGTTTTTTAGTGTTTAACTGTAGTTTTTCATTATTCAATCAAGAGTTTGTTATTTTCAAATAGTGCTGGTACGTACTATTTACTCAGAAACAGAAAAGAGATGAAGAATTCTGTTTGTATGAGGAAAATGATTTTAGCAACCGTAACTAAAATCCATGGCTGTTCCACACAGGACTGTTGAGAGCAATTAACTTCAGTTGGGGGAACAGTTTGCAGTCTCTTGCTGCTTGAGGTATGACACATTCTAACAAGACGATGTAATGCTGGAAGCTGTCATTTTCCCTATGGGATCCGGTAAGCCATGTTTATTACGATTGTAAATAAGGGCTTCACAAGGGCTTATTTAAACTGTAGACTTTTTTTGGGCTAAATCGATTGATATTAACACTTATTTAGCCTTGAGGAATCATTTATTCTGGGTATTTTGATTTAATAATATCGGCAGGCTAAGACCAAGGGGCATTGCAGTAGTACCTTACCTGGACGACATTCTGATTCAAGCGTCGTCCCTTCCTCAAGCAAAGGCTCACACGGACATTGTCCTGGCCTTTCTCAGATCTCACGGCTGGAAAGTGAACGTGGAAAAGAGTTCTCTATCCCCGTCAACAAGGGTTCCCTTCTTGGGAACAATTATAGACTCCTTAGAAATGAGGATCTTTCTAACAGAGGCCAGAAAAACAAAGCTTCTGGACTCTTGTCGGATACTTCATTCCGTTCCTCTTCCTTCCATAGCTCAGTGCATGGAAGTGATCGGGTTGATGGTGGCGGCGATGGACATAGTTCCTTTTGCGCGCATTCATCTAAGACCATTACAACTGTGCATGCTCAGTCAGTGGAATGGGGACTATACAGACTTGTCTCCGAAGATACAAGTAAATCAGAGGACCAGAGACTCACTCCGTTGGTGGCTGTCCCTGGACAATCTGTCTCAAGGGATGATGTTCCACAGACCAGAGTGGGTCATTGTCACGACCGACGCCAGTCTGATAGGCTGGGGCGCGGTCTGGGGATCCCTGAAAGCTCAGGGTCTTTGGTCTCGGGAAGAATCTCTTCTACCGATAAATATTCTGGAACTGAGAGCGATATTCAATGCGCTCCAGGCCTGGCCCCAGCTTGCGAGGACCAGGTTCATACGGTTTCAATCAGACAACATGACGACTGTTGCGTACATCAACCATCAGGGGGGAACAAGGAGTTCCCTAGCGATGGAAGAAGTAACCAAAATTATTCTTTGGGCGGAGTCTCACTCCTGCCACCTGTCTGCTATCCACATCCCAGGAGTGGAAAATTGGGAAGCGGATTTTCTGAGTCGTCAGACATTGCATCCGGGGGAGTGGGAACTCCATCCGGAAATCTTTGCCCAAGTCACTCACCTGTGGGGCATTTCAGACATGGATCTGATGGCCTCTCGTCAGAACTTCAAAGTTCCTTGCTACGGGGCCAGATCCAGGGATCCCAAGGCGGCTCTAGTGGATGCACTAGTAGCACCTTGGACCTTCAAACTAGCTTATGTGTTCCCGCCATTTCCTCTCATCCCCAGGCTGATAGCCAGGATCAAGCAGGAGAGGGCGTCGGTGATCTTGATAGCTCCTGCGTGGCCACGCAGGACTTGGTATGCAGATCTGGTGAATATGTCATCGGCTCCACCTTGGAAGCTACCTTTGAGACGAGACCTTCTTGTTCAGGGTCCGTTCGAACATCCGAATCTGGTTTCACTCCAGCTGACTGCTTGGAGATTGAACGCTTGATTTTATCGAAGCGAGGATTCTCAGATTCTGTTATCGATACTCTTGTTCAGGCCAGAAGGCCTGTGACTAGAAAGATTTACCACAAAATTTGGAAAAAATATATCTGTTGGTGTGAATCTAAAGGATTCCCTTGGGACAAGGTTAAGATTCCGAGGATTCTATCCTTCCTTCAAGAAGGATTGGACAAAGGATTATCTGCTAGTTCCCTGAAGGGACAGATTTCTGCCTTGTCGGTATTACTTCACAAAAAGCTGGCAGCTGTGCCAGATGTTCAAGCCTTTGTTCAGGCTCTGGTTAGAATCAAGCCTGTTTACAAACCTTTGACTCCTCCTTGGAGTCTCAATTTAGTTCTTTCAGTTCTTCAGGGGGTTCCGTTTGAACCCTTACATTCCGTTGATATTAAGTTATTATCTTGGAAAGTTTTGTTTTTAGTTGCGATTTCTTCTGCTAGAAGAGTCTCAGAATTATCTGCTCTGCAGTGTTCTCCTCCTTATCTGGTGTTCCATGCAGATAAGGTGGTTTTACGTACTAAACCTGGTTTTCTTCCAAAAGTTGTTTCTAACAAAAACATTAACCAGGAGATTATCGTACCTTCTCTGTGTCCAAAGCCAGTTTCAAAGAAGGAACGTTTGTTGCACAATTTGGATGTTGTTCGCGCTCTAAAATTCTATTTAGATGCTACAAAGGATTTTAGACAAACATCTTCCTTGTTTGTTGTTTATTCAGGTAAAAGGAGAGGTCAAAAAGCAACTTCTACCTCTCTCTCTTTTTGGATTAAAAGCATCATCAGATTGGCTTACGAGACTGCCGGACGGCAGCCTCCCGAAAGAATCACAGCTCATTCCACTAGGGCTGTGGCTTCCACATGGGCCTTCAAGAACGAGGCTTCTGTTGATCAGATATGTAGGGCAGCGACTTGGTCTTCACTGCACACTTTTACCAAATTTTACAAGTTTGATACTTTTGCTTCTTCTGAGGCTATTTTTGGGAGAAAGGTTTTGCAAGCCGTGGTGCCTTCCATTTAGGTGACCTGATTTGCTCCCTCCCTTCATCCGTGTCCTAAAGCTTTGGTATTGGTTCCCACAAGTAAGGATGACGCCGTGGACCGGACACACCTATGTTGGAGAAAACAGAATTTATGTTTACCTGATAAATTTCTTTCTCCAACGGTGTGTCCGGTCCACGGCCCGCCCTGGTTTTTTTAATCAGGTCTGATATTTTATTTTCTTTAACTACAGTCACCACGGTACCATATGGTTTCTCCTATGCAAATATTCCTCCTTAACGTCGGTCGAATGACTGGGGTAGGCGGAGCCTAGGAGGGATCATGTGACCAGCTTTGCTGGGCTCTTTGCCATTTCCTGTTGGGGAAGAGAATATCCCACAAGTAAGGATGACGCCGTGGACCGGACACACCGTTGGAGAAAGAAATTTATCAGGTAAACATAAATTCTGTTATTATTATTATTATTATGGTGCATTTATTAAAATTCATAATGGCGACCGGGGTTTTCATTTATATTGCATATTCTTTTACAATGTGTTGGGGTAAGAATGCAGTAACCCCCCCCCCCCCCCCCCCCCCAAGATTATGTAAACTATATTTATCGTCCGTTTTTTTTTTTTTTTTTTACACTGTGTACACCGGTCAGTTGCTCCCGGTGCCTTTACTAAAAAATATAATGGCGAGCGGGAGAGGGCTTGTGTATCACCCACGAGGGGCGGAGCTTGTAAAGGGCACCAAGGCATTCTCTCTTCCCTCCTAACAGTTCTGTCTATCCACTAGGAGGGGAGGATGGCGCCGTTTAGAAATTACTCTTTATCACTCCCGGTTTTCGGCAGTCACGGAGGTATTATTGTTTAAATGCGTGCGCTTCAGACAGCGCTCTGATAGTCCAGGATTTGGATAAGAGAAACTGTCTAATGCCTCAGCGGGGTCTAGATGAGGTATAGACAGAATTTTTCAGTACATACGATTCCATTCTGTGTTCAACCATGTCTGCCCTTGTAATAATAAAGGTTAATTTATCTTTATCATTTAAAGAGACAGTATCTATAACCTATATGTTAATTTTTTTCAAACAAATGGTTAAATCTTTATTTAGTTACCCTTCTATATGTGAAGCAGGTTACTTAAGGAAGTGTACATTGATTTTACTATCACACATGCAGTGCTCTGCGGTTCCTTGCAATTTTTATATGGAATTGCTGCACAAGACATTGCTTCTTTAATGTACATGGCGATGTCTATTAACAGCAATGTTAACATACTATTGGATTGTTTCTGCACACAGAAATAAGAAATTGCTTTTAAAATTTAAAGAGACACTAACATTTTTTATGTGTCAATTTTTAATGAAAAATTACCATCTTTTTTTTTTCTGAACCTTCTCCTTTTAAGGCGTTTGCTGTTTGGGAGTATGTTGACAGTGGTCACTTTATGCCACAAATTTCTCCTATAGTACACACAAAATGTTATGGCCAGTGCCCTGTGCTTCCTCACACACTCCATACGGAGTTACTCTGCATCTCATGCATTCTATGTTTTTCCCACGTGGAAGATAACATTACTAGAGGACTTATTTTCAATCGTTTAAGGCGCTGGATTCTGTAATTGCTATTCCAAATGGTTCTTCCCTGTTAGAGGAAGATACTTCGTCATTATATGAGAGAAAATTCTCAGTCTCAGATGAATAATATCTTTATTTGATCCTGAGGTTGTTTTTCTTCCAGTTCCTTTCAGCTTTATCACCTTCATTTGGTACTTTAGCAGGTTTTAGCTTCCCTGGACGACTCTGACTATATCGGTGTAATCTATCCTAGTGCGTCCAGTTAGTTATAAGGAATGGAAAAGACCGCATTCCCTATATTTAAAGAGATGTTTCCCATAGCCGACTCCGCTAAGGAGGCTGAGCAAACAATCCCTAGGGTGAATGGAGTAGTTTACAGCTTGACTAAGAGAACTACTATATCTTTAGAGGATAGTTGGATTTTTAAAGATCCTATGGATGAAAATTAGAAAATCGATGTATACCAGGGCTTACAAGGGCATCCAGCTGTGTACTTTACTACCGTCACTAGTGCAACGGCATATTGGTTTGATGCGTTGTCTGATGCTATTAAGTCAGAAACTCCCCTGCATAAAATCCAGGATAGGATAAAGGCTTTTAATTTGGCTAATTCCTTTATTTCTAATTCTTGCCTTAAAGTTATCAAAATGGGAGCATAGGTTTCAGGTGTCTCTATTCCAACTCACAGAGCCTTATGGTTAGAGCCTTGTTCTACTGATGTATGCTCTAAGTTTTTTTAACAATTCATTACAAGGGGAAGACCTTGTTGGAACCTAGCTTGATGAAAATAATCTCCTTTGAAAATTTTAAAGAATTAAAAAAAAAAAAAAAAAAAAAAAAAAGGATCCAATTAGACAACATGGACATGTCCCCGATCTGGGATCGGATCTTGTAGGGGGCAGACTTTCAGTGTTCGTTCAGGCTTGGGTTTGAGATGTTCAGAATCCCTGGGCAATAGAAAATAGTGTTCCAGGGATTCAAAGTGGACAGGTTTCTGCTTTCAAGATTATCTGCAGATCGCAAAAGGAGAGGCGTTCTTACACTGCGTAAGAGACATCTCAGACCCGGTAATGATTGGTCCAGTTCCAATACAGGTACTGGGTCTGTTTTTTTTTTTTTATACCAATCGGTTTGTGGTTACCGAAAAAGGTGGGAACCTTCAGGACACTTTTTAGATCTCAAGAGTCTAAACAGATTTTCTTATTGTACCGTCCTTCAAGATGGCAACTATAAGTTCCATTCTTCCCTTGCTCCAAGAGGGTCAATTTATGACAACTGTGGATTTTAAGGACGTGTACCTTCATATGCCATTCACAAGTTGGAAAAACGCTTCCAGTTCGTGGCTCTTCTTTTCGGTCTTGCCTCAGCTCTGAGTTTTTACGAAGGTTCTGGGAGCGCTGTTGGTGGTGCTTCGGTTACGGGGCATTGCAGTGGCGTCCTATCTGGACAACATTCTGGTTCAGGCGCCATCCTTACAGCTAGCAAGATTTCACACAGATTTGGTGTTATCCTTCCCATGGTTTTACGGGTGGAAGGTAAATTTGGAAAAGAGTTCCTAAGTCCCATGCACAAGGGTAACGTTTTTGGGAACCATTATAGATTCCATATCAATTAGATTTTTCTGACGGAATGTCAGGAAATCAGAGATTATCGATGCTTGTTTAGTCGTTGTGGCTCAGTGCATGGAGGTAATCGAGCTGATGGTGGTGGCAATGGACATCATCCCATTTGCTCGGTTCCATCTCAGACCTCTGCAGTTAAACATACTCAGGCAATGGATCGGAGATTATACAGATTTGTCTCCTCGAATACTACTGGAGCAGGAGACAAGGGATTCTCTTCAATGGTGGTTGTCTCTGGATTATCTTTCCCAGGAACCTGCTTTCGCAGACCATCTTGGGTATTTTTGTCAACAGACGCCAGTCTTCTAGGGTGGGGAGCAGTCTGGGGCTCCCTAAGGGCTCAGGGGGTTTGGACTCAGCCAGAGTCTTCTCTTCCTATAAACATTCTGGAGCTGAGAACTATCTACCATGTTCTTATGACCTATCCTCAGTTAGCCTTGGTCCAGTTTATTATGTTCCAGTCGATCAAAATGACGTCAGTGGCTTACATCAATCATCAGGGATGAGTTCCTTAGCGATGACAGAGGTATCCAAAATAATTCAGTGGGCGGAGGCCCATTCTTGCTGCCTGTTGGCGAGCTACTTCCCAGGGGTGGAACATTTGGGAGGTGGATTTCCTGAGCAGGCAGTCCTTTCATCCAGGGGAGAACTCCATCTGGAAGTGTTCTCCAGCTTTTTCCTCTGTTTGCTTTTCTTCTTCGGGCTATTGCTCAAATCCAGCAGGAGAGGGCTTCGGTAATCCTCATAACACCGACTTCGCCTTGTAGAATTTGGTATGCAGATGGACATGTCGTCATCTCTGCCATCTTGGAGGTTTCCGTTGAGGAAGGACCTTCTAATTCATAGGCCCCTCCTTAACCCAAATCTGTTTTATCTGAAACTGACTACTTGGAGATTGAACACTTATTATCCAAGCAGGGTTTTTTCTGACTCTGCCATTGTGACCATGATTCAGGCTCGAAAACCTGTTATTAGTCAAATTTATCATACGATATGGCATAAATATCTCTATTGGTGTGAATCCATGGTCTACTCAGGGAGTAGATTGGATTCCTAGAATTTTGTCTTTTCTCCAAGAGGTTTGGAGGAAGATTTATCGTCAAGTTCTCTAGAAACCCTGTCTTTCTCTTTTTTGTTACACGAACTGTCTTTCTCTTTTTTGTTACACGAACGCTTGGTAGATGTCATAGATGTACAATCATTTTGCCAGGCCTTGGTCAGGATCAGGCCTGTGTTCATTCAGTTACTCCTCCATGGAGTCTGCTTTTAGTTTTCAGGGAGGGCTCCGTTTGAGTCTATTCTTTCCTTTAGATATTGATTTGTTATCTTGGAAAGTTTTTTTCTTGTTGCTATTTCTTCTGCTCGGAGAGTGTCAGAGCTCTCGGCATTACAGTATGAGTCTCCTTATCTTATTTCTATTCATATAAGGCAGTTTTACGTACTAAATTAGGATTTCTTCCTAAGGTTGTTTTTGATCGGAACATTAATCAGGAGATTGTTGTTCTTTCCTTGTGTCCTAATCGTCCTTCTCAGAAGGAAAGACTTCTGCACAATTTGGACGTGACGTGGTCTGTGCTTTAAATTTATACCTGCAGGCGACTAAGGACTTTCGTCAGTGTTCTTCTTTGTGGTTTTCTCAGGAAAACGCATGGGACAGAAAGCTACGGCTACTTCTTTCTTTTAAGCTGAAGAGTTTCATACGTTTTGCATATGAGACTGCTGGACAGCAGCCTACCGAGAGTTACAACTCATTCCACGAAAGCTGTTGCTTCTTCATGGGCGTTCATAAATGATGCTTCTGTGGAACAGATTTGCAAGGCTGCAACTTGGTCCTCTCTTCACACTTTTTCAAGGTTCTACAAATTTGACACTTTTGTCTCAGCTGAGGCCGCTTTTGGGAGATAAGTTCTTCAAGCAGTGATGCCTTCCGTTTTAGGTTCCCTGTCTTGTCCCTCCCATATCATCTGTGTACTCTAGCTTGGGTATTGAATCCCATTAGTAATTAAGATGATCCGTGGACTCATCGTGTCTTAAAAAAGAAAATAAAATTTATGCTTTCCTGATAAATTTATTTCTTTTCTGGCACGAGTCCACGGCCTGCCCTGTTCTTTTAGACAGGTTGTGGGTTATTGTAAACCTCTGCACCTTGGCTTTTCCTTTCTCTTCCTAACTTCGGTCAAATGACTGGAGTGGGAGGGAGGGGAGGAGCTATTTAACAGCTCTGCTGTTGTGCTCTTTGCCTCCTCCTGCTGACCAGGAGGTGTAATCCCATTAATAATTAAGATGATCCGTGGACTCATCGTGTCAAAAAATAAATAAATCTATCAGGTAAGCATAAATTTTCTTTTCACTCTTTTCTTCAAATACCTACCTTTTAATCTTCACAGCCAGCGATTTCCCCCGACCGTCGGAAGCCTCTTCATACGTCAGAAATAACGAATCCGCCTTCCTCCAATCACGGCTCCCCCCCGGGGAATCATGGCCTGAGGCAACACCGTGATTGGAGGAAGCAAGATTTGTCATTTTGGACCCGTGAAGAGGACTTGCGACGGACGGAGGAAGCTCTGGAGCGGCTGTCAGGATTAAAAGGTAAGTATTTGAAGAAAACGAGTGAAATGTCAATTTAGATTAATTAAAGTGCCCTTGTTTTTAATAGGTTTATTAAAAATCGGGCACCGATTCATCGAAATTGACCTTTACTTTAACCAATGTTTAAAAATGATTTTATGTAATTTGACACTAGTGGAATTATAATTGGAGACAAAGGCTAGTTTTTTAACATCCACATATTTTCTGTTGAGGTTCAAGATTGATAGATTCCAATTCTTCAGAGGAATAACCTCTTTCTTTTAACCTGTTGCGCATTTCATCTAAGCGCATTTGACAGGCAGAAGAATTGGAAACTATCCTCTTTACCCTCAAAAGCTGTGATTTAGACACGCTCTTAAATACTCTAGGCGGATGATGGCTCGGACGAGATAAAAGGGTATTTTTGTCAGTAGGCTTTCAGCATGCATAACAACTGTATCCAAAAAAAAGTAGGAGTAAAAGAACTCTTATTATATAACCCCAAATCAGCAGGATATAAACAATCAGTCCCATTTAAAGTTCTGGAATCAAACCTTTGATCTGAGCCACTAAAATAGGCTTTATGTATATCTTAGCTTGACTGCATCTCCTCACGGAATTCTGTCCCCTAATGCTGATGTCATCAGTGCATGACTCACAGTGATGTTTCGCAGGGGGCGTGTTCAAAGTACCGGTCACTAATCTCCTACTTGTAGCTACAGCCTGTAACAGACGTACTGGTGAGTTACCATAACAGGAGCACCATATAAGCACAACATGTAGCATATATAATAATGGCACCAAAACGTTATGCAGTTTTTAAACTTTTTTTCATTAAATAGATTCATCTCTCGGGGGCTTGAACCAGTTGCTTGAACCACTAATGCTATTAAAAAATGGTTATACCATGAATAACAATGACTATAGTATATAATCAAACATTAGAATTAGGGTGCAAAGATTTGAACCAATAGTGACAAATCCAGTAAATCGTTCCTTATCTGTATTCAGGCAGAGACCATGGATATATTCACATAGAGAGATTAGTCCAGGTCAGACTCCGTGTGTTGTGTCTCTCTGATCAGGGCTGCTCCTCTTGTAATATATAATCTGAAAGCTGAATTCTGTGAACAAGAAAATCACAAACAGAGGGCGCCTCTTAGTGTAACACTGTGATACAACAGTACAATATGCAGAATTCTTGTGCAAGAGCTATACCCACAAAAGTAAGTATAGCTCTTACACAAGTATTCTGCATATTATACCATTGTATCACAGTGTTACACTAAGAGGCGCCCTCTGTTTGTGATTTTCTTGTTCACAGAATTCTTCTTTTTCATTAAATGTTATGTTTTATATACATTAGTCCGGCGAGCTGGGATTGTTTATGCTATGCTTTCTGAAAGCACCCTGGCAGTTTGATTTATATCTGGATGTGCATATCCTTTTGGAGGTGACTTTTTGTAGGTAGGTAGGTAGGTAGGTAGATAGATAGATAGATAGATGATATAGATAATAAATATATATATATACATACATACATACTGTATATTAAATGAAATTCCCTTGCTGTGTTGGTCGGACAGTATCTCCCACCAGGATAAATAAAAGCTTTTTTTCTCTCTCCCCATAACAGGCCATTTGGACAAGCCTTACGCCCCTTCCTGGACTCTGTGCAAATTCAGCCGCCCGGAGGCAACAGTTTTAACAGACAAAGTGGACCAAGCTAACCGTCTCCTTTACCCCCCGAACCCTGCGTGGGCAGTGCCCTCGCTTTTTAACTTAACTACAGTTTTCTAGAATCTGTTCCTGACCATAAGTGTTTGTTTCATTCCACTAAGATCACATCATAGGGTCTTGCTCAGAAGCCCTGGAACCACATATATTTTTTTTTTATCATGAAATGCTATACTGTAATGGAAAAAATCTATTTAAGATATATATTTTTTAATTCTGAAAGGTTCTGTGACACCAACTGTGGGACACGTGTGCACTAGTGCGTATATATATATATATATATACTGTGTATGTGTGTGTGTATATGTGTGTGTGTGTGTGTATATATATATATATATATATATATCTCAAATTTAGCAAGCACTGAGTTTTTAATTGAATGTGCAGGAGCTGAGCACTGATTGAGGTAGAAAGAAATCAATAAAATGCCAAAATATACATATTTTATCCTGCTGCACTTTATAACTCTGTGTTACAGGGAGCCGACAGGTAGAATTGAAGCATTTCCTTTCTGAGTCACTGTCATTATGACCCGTTGTGACATGGGGCGATCCTTTACACCTGTGTATGGCTTCTTGAGGACTGGAATAGACAAATACTGCACAACAACAAGGGGTTTAAATCTTTTGTTTTACAGCTTGGAATCCCTCTTTTTAGGCAGATTTTCCATCACATCTTCTGGCACTGTGCCCTGGGGTGTTTAGAAGTTTAGAATTTAATGTTCCAAAGAAGGTTCCACTGATTTAATAGTTTTGTTACTGTCTCTGTAGAATAAGACTATCCTGGTACAGCTCGGATGCCACATTACTGTGTACAGCTCCGTGCTGTTGTTTATGGGGCAGCTAGGCGCACTTTGTAGATCTGGGCTCACACGCCCCCTGTATAATATTGTGAGCACGTGGCACCAGTGACTGCCAGTACATGTTGTTATTGGGCAGCACCACTTTATGCATTTGACCTCTGCTCTCTCAACTGTAATCAGAGCTCAAGGTCCAGGCAAACAGGATGTTATTCTGCGAGTGGCAGCCTGGGTCAGTGCTAGTTAATAAGTATATTTTATTGTCTTATTTTGCATTGAGGGCGTTCCAAGCCATGGGTCGCTGCTGTAGTCGGACTCAGCCCTCTGGCTTTTCATGGTTCCCATAAAGCTTTGAGAGTCCTTGTTGGCTGCTAAGCGAATCATAGTCATACTGGGCAATTGGCTACCTGAATAGCTTATTCAGTCATCCATGGATTGTAAAACAATGTGATTAACCAGCAGTGCTCAGGCCAGGAAATGAGAGAGTTGAGAGCTGTTGCTGTGCCCTGATGTGGGGGATAACATGGTAGGCTGAATGCTCATGTTGCTTTCTGGTGCCGTTAGTGTCCCCTCTCCTGATTATCCAACAACAGACCTTGTAGTTCTGTGCACAAGTACATCGGCCTGCGGCTCAGTGTGTAGTATGTGATTCTGTACACATTATATCCCTGTATACCCAGTGGGGCTACTGGTCTCTCCCCAGCATGTGCCCTTCTGTGCTTCATAACCAAAGTATTTAACCCCTTCTGTAGCAATGTAGGGCAACATGCTCTCCCAGCCAACGGTACAACTTACATTATTGTACAAGTGCCATCTGTACTTGTGTGATAGCTGTTAGTTTCTTACCCATGTATTCCCTATAAAACAAAACATATTTTGCCTGACACTATCTGTTTGCCCCCCCCCCATCTCACTAAACAGTGGTCTCACCCGTGCCAACCACATGCAAACACATGGCAGATAAGCACCAGTTGTACGTTTGCTATTGGATAAAGCCTTTTTGTTTTATTGTCACTGTGTAAAGTGCTACTGTATTCTGCAGCCCTCTGTACATGATCAGCATACAATGCACTTGTATAGAGCTGCAGATAGCACACTTGACTAGGTTTGTTGATATTTGTCAGCAGTTGTAACTATAGCAACAGTGAGAGGCAGCCGCCATGAGTTGGTATTGATGATGGGGGAGAGGCGCTAAGCTCCTCTGAGTCACATGGGGTATTGGCCGCATGAGACGCGAGAGGCAGGAAGTGATGACGATGATCTGTCTAGAGGGACCTTTATCTAGCTCTGTCTTGTTTCTACAGTTAGAGCAGGGGCATTGGCTACAAGGCATATTCTGGTATTACCTTCTCTCCATTACTGAACTTCTAGATCGTCCAATACTCTCTACAACACCATAACGGTGGATCTGGGACCTGCCAAACATTTTTTTATTTATTTGTTTCCAGAAATAAAACCGTAGAACTGGACAACTTTAAGCAACTTAAAGTATAAATTAAACTTTCACGATTCAGAAAGAGCAGCAATTTTAATCGACTTCCCAATTTACCTATGATGTTTAATGTGCTTTGTTCTCTTGGTAGCCTTTGTTGAAAAGCATACCGAGGTAGGCTCTGGAGCAGCAATGCTAGCTGCTGATTGGTGGCTGCACACATGTGCCTCTTGTCATTGGCTCACATTTGCTTTGTTCTTTTGGTATCCTTTATTGAAAAAAAAACCATTTAGGCTGATAGAAGCTCAGGAGCGTGCACGTGTCTTTAGCACTTTATGGCAGCAATGTTTGCAACTATGTTTAACATTGCTATAAGCATTCTTTCAAACACTGCTGCTAGATTAATATAGATATGTGCACATTCCTGAACTCACATAGGATTACTCTTTAACAAATGATGCTAAGTGAACTAAGCAAAATCGACAATAGACGTAAATTGTAAAGTTGTTTAAAATGTCATTTAAAGGGACATTACAGCCAAAATAATAGAAGCATATTTGTAATACACATCTATTGGCAAAAAATGCTTCTAATAAAAGCTATAGCTGTTTCAATAGTGTATTTAAGTATGCACCAGCATGTTAAACACAGCACTTGCTCAGAGAGACTAAAATTCTTGTACAGTCTGGCAATGACTCAGTTTGTTAATTGCTGACATGATACAAGCCCCACTGCTGCTTTGAGCAGCTGCAGTGTTTAACCCTTTGAGTGCTAAGCACTTTCCCACCTGGGTGCTAAGATTTTTTTAAGGTTTTTTTTATTTTTATTTTTTTAACCAAATTTTTAAAGTTTTTTTTTTTTTTTTTTTTGTTTCTTCAGACCCCCAAGACTTACACCGTTGGAACGGTTATGCGATTACCTTTCCAATGGTGGGTCTTGGGGTCTGTAGCTGCTTTGATGCCTGAGATACAGGCTTCTAAGCAGCATGCCCCCTTGCTCCTATATTTAACATTGTTAAGTATAAATAAAGTTGCGCGGTAACGTCGTCACGTTATTGCGCGTGACGTCACCATGCAAAATGGGAAGTCACTCTACAGGCACGATCGCCGGGGTAGGAGCAGGTGGGAGCCCCCAGATCTTCCTCAAGGTGGGAAGAGTGCTAATGACAGCTCTGAGCCTTCATTAGCACCGGAGTGGAAAACTCTGACAACTCAGAGCCGTCATTAGCACTCAAAGGGTTAAATGTTGGTGCACTGAGAATATGAATGTAAAATGTTATCACTAAAACAGTGATAGCTTTTACTAGAAGCATGTTTTACAATATGTGTATATTGCAAATATGTTTTTATTCAAAGATGTAATTCATTTATGTGCATTTTAATTTTGACCGGAATGTCCCTTGAAGTTTAATTTTAACTGTCCCTTTAATTCAGTGGCACAGAAGTCATTAAAATGATGGACATAAAAGGCACGTGTGTTCATACCTATAGTTTACTTAAGTGCCAAGTGTGTTATTACTGGTGATGGAAAAGCAAGATAAGTTCCTCTCATAACCAGAGTATAAGCTACTTGCACATAGGATCATTGTTTTTTTAATCCATTTGTATTATTTGCCTTTTAACCCTACGCAATACGATAACTTACTGCAGCCCCAGCAGATGATGTATTAATACCTTGCAGTATAGCAGATAAACATCCTCATATTGCATGTTGTCATATACTGTATTTGTTTTATACATGTTTATAACGTGTTATATTTCCTATGATACCTCAATCTGAATGTATAACAAATAAAATAGTAATATATTGTATTCTAGATGTGTGGTTTAATTCCTGCGTCTCTGCAGTATACAGGCAGTTCCCGGGTTACAGACATCCGACTTAAGTACAACTCGTACTTACAAATAGAAGAAATAGAGCTTTATCGCCAGTCCTTCTTTCCAAGATAACCCAAAATACTCAAAAATCCAAAGGACAGAAAGTGATGTGAAATTTTCTGAACAGGGGCACAGATAGCAAAACAAACTTTTCCCTATGCTAAAAAAACGAAAAAAATGTGTGGCTAAAGATTCACCTAAAAAAAAGTGCCTGTTCCTACGTGCATACAAATTCAACTTAAGAACAAACCTACAGAACCTATCTTGTTCATAACCTGGGGACTGTCTGTATTAGCGGCTCTAATAGGAGGGGTCAGCAAACGTTTCCCGGAAAGGATCAGAGCTTTAATATTTAGGCTTTGCAGATCTAGAGGCAAAATTGAGAATTTTATATATATATAGTTACTTGAATAACGACAGCCTCATTTTTATTTTCATAAAGATATTCTGCTCTGATGAGATTCCTTTTTAAATCCTATTATTTTTCACACATTACACCATTGTTTACACTTTTTACACCATGTTTAAACTTTTTACACAGCTATGGTGTGTACAAAATATTATTTTTCTTTTTTTCCAAGCATTTGAAAAAGTAAAAAAACACGATTAGCTTACAGACCGTACTGAATCAAGTGGTGGACCTGAGTTAGCCCCAGCCGTAGTTTACCTTTGCTTGATTTATAGGACCACGGCAGAGGTGGCCTTTGGTTATAATTTAGCGGGATCCTTATGGTGTAATGCCTGTGAGATACCAATATCCTGGGAGATAGAGGCTCGTTAGTAAAAGTTTAGTTTTATAAATTCATGATTTTCTGTGTATAGGAAGATATGTGTTAGACGTGGCAGAGTATTCTGGGCCCTTACCGAGGAGACACAGGGCCCCATAATCTAAAGGTCTCTGGGCTGGTGAGATTATTAAAGAATGCTTGTCAGTACATCTATTTCCCTGGTGGAATGATCTAAAGCCACTTTTTACCCCGAAAACAAGGTGTCTAGCTAAGGGGCGTATACTGCATTGTAAGGGGAGGAGATGCAAACGGGGCGTATACTGCATTGTAAGGGGAGGAGATGCAGATGGGGCGTATACTGCATTGTAAGGGGAGGAGATGCAAATGGAGCGTATACTGCATTGTAAGGGGAGGAGATGCAGACGGGGCGTATACTGCATTGTAAGGGGAGGAGATGCAGATGGGGCGTATACTGCATTGTAAGGGGAGGAGATGCAGACGGGCGTATACTGCATTGTAAAGGGAGGAGATGCAGACGGGCGTATACTGCATTGTAAAGGGAGGAGATGCAGACGGGGCGTATACTGCATTGTAAGGGGAGGAGATGCAGACGGGGCGTATACTGCATTGTAAGGGGAGGAGATGCAGACGGGGCGTATACTGCATTGTAAGGGGAGGAGATGCAGACGGGGCGTATACTGCATTGTAAAGGGAGAAGATGCAGACGGGGTGTATACTGCATTGTAAAGGGAGGAGATGCAGACGGGGTGTATACTGCATTGTAAGGGGAGGAGATGCAGACGGGCGTATACTGCATTGTAAAGGGAGGAGATGCAGACGGGGTGTATACTGCATTGTAAGGGGAGGAGATGTAGACGGGGTGCATACTGCATTGTAAGGGGAGGAGATGCAGACGGGGTGTATACTGCATTGTAAGGGGAGGAGATGTAGAATGGGTGCATACTGCATTGTAAGGGGAGGAGATGCAGACATTACAAAAGTGCACAATAAAATTTGTATTTTAAAAATCTTACAAAACAAATAATTGAACCATTCACACAAAAATACACAGGAAAAGATTGTTTTGTTAAGGGGCATCAAAAATATTCACCAAAAATTGTATTTTGTCAAAAATGTAACATTTGTATGTAAATGGTATTAAATATGCACAATAAATCATAATTTAAAGGGACATGAAACACACATTTTTTTCTTTTATGATACAGATAGAGAATACAATTTTCAAAAAGTTTCCAATTTACTTCTATTATCAAATTTGCTTGGTTCTCATGTTATCCTTGGTTGATGCAATATCTAGATAGGTAGCATGCACATGACAGGATATAGTGCTGCCATCTTGCTAATGTATAAGATTGTTGTAAAACTGCTTCTATATAGTACTACAGACACGTGCACACTCCTCAGCTTACAGCCCTGCTTTTCAACAAAGGATAACAAGAAAACAAAGAAAATTTTATAATAGAAGTAAATTGGAAAGTTGTTTAAAAATTGTATTTTATATCCGAGTCATAAAAGAAAATGTTTTGGTTTTATGTCCGTTTAAATCCACTGGATGTCTAGGTATTGGAAAACGGGCGTGCCTTCGTGGGGGGAGGTGAGGGATAGGATCCAATTGGTATATAATTTGTCGGAGACGGTGGCCTCCATGCAAGGCAACCAAGACCGGTTCTTAAAGATATGGTATTACTGGATCTTAAACGGTAACTGAGGATGTTACACAGGGTTAGACTCCCATAGACTAAGTGATTAGGTGACACTTAAGTTAGTGAGACTCTCAAAGGCAAAATTCAGGCAAGACTATTTAAGACAGTAATTAGCAACTCACGATGAAGGGAAATCTCTCCTCTCGGAAACAGTGTCAAGGTAATAATGAAACGGGCAAGTTGAATGTTAATGAATGTTTAATGGTGGTTATCTATGTTGAATGTTATTTTATTTAGTGTGGTTACTTTTTTTTTTTTTATTTAGTAGAGTAATATAGACTTATTGAAAAACACGAAGTGATGGGGACTTGGATGTTGTCATCGTTGACCCTTACGCCGTCCTTCCTTGTGTACCCCTTTTTTTTTTGTATTGCCAGATGCCTAAGGATTCAGAACTGTTAGGTGGTGATTAAAGATGCATACTAGGCTACGTTAGAACCCCTTGTTTTCGGGGTCACTCCAGACCAAAGCCTACATGGCCACTTCAGAGACAATGGGGTTGGAGGTTCTTTTGTCTGTCCTTCAATAAAAAAATTATTTCAACTAAATCCACTGGATGTGCAAAAATCACTTAGAAATGTGTGCTTATAAGTACAAAATAGAAAGTGTCATTGCTGTTTTGTAAAATGGGCTGAGTCTGGGCGTATGACATTTTCTCTCTAATTCTGTAAAGATTTTTGCACTACAGATTAGAAACAGGTGGTGATCTTTTCATAAAATACGTATAACCCTAATAGAAAAACTCATGCATAAGAAAATACAGGCGCTTGTAAGATGCTATACGCCGTAAGCAGCTCAATGTGATTTATTTTGGCTGCAGGATCTCATTTTTAAAGGGACACTATACCCAAACATTTTCTTTCATGATTAAGATAGAGAATACAATTTTAAATAACATTCAACATTCCAAATTACTTCTATCACCTAATTTGCTTCATTCTTTAGATATACTTTAATGAAGAAATAGCAATGCACACTATGTGCAGCTACCAATCAGCAGCTACTAAGCATATCTAGATATGCTTTTCAGCAAAGAACATCAAGAGAATGAAGCAAATTAGAACGTTGTTTATAATTGTATGCTCTTTCTAAATCATGAAAGAAAAAAAATTGGGTTTCATGTCCCTTTAAGTGCGCCTCGTGCTCTCTACAGAGCAAAGTTTCCCTTTCCGGCGAGCTCTATTTCTTTCAATAGGAGACGTCTCGCCACTCGCAGGGACTTCCCTTTTTTACAATAACTACACATGGGCAGCTCCTGTGAGGGTCGGGGTGAAAAACTACGTCTGTACTTGTGAGATTTAGGTCATTGGGCCCATAGTGAGGATATTTGCCCCTGGCCGTGACACCTCACTCTGCACAAACAGAAACATTGCGATCTCATTCCTTTCCAGGAAACTTTATGATGTAAACAAAAGGCACAAACTGTAGACTATGTCCTCCTTAACCCTGCTGTAACCAGCTGAGGTAGCAAGAGTTCATGAATAACATCACGTGTATGTGTTTATAGAGAGAAGTATGCGTTTATATACATTGTGTCAGCCAGAGAGTAACAACAATATAATTCAAAAACATCCTATCAAGACCCATTTCTTCTGTTAAACTGGGCATTAGTGTGTGTTTTAGACAGTTTAAATGCATAAGTGCTACATTTAGGGTTGCCACCTCAGCCATGTTTCCATCTAATACATGGAGAGTCCACGGCTTCATTCATTACTTGTGTAAAATATAGAACCTGGCCACCAGGAGGAGGCAAAGACACCCCAGCCAAAGGCTTAAATACCTCCCCCACTCTCCTAATCTCCCAGTCATTCTGTGCCTTTCGTCACAGGAGGATGGCAGAGAAGTATCAGAAGATTTCGGAGTAGTCTCTTATTGAGGGTAGTACTCTTTGGAATGGGACTGGAGTTTTAAGTAGTCTTGACAGCCTCTCAGTGAGAGCATTGACGAATGTTAGGGTCTGGAGATGCAGGGAGAGTCTTTCTGCGAAACCATCCAGACTTGTATTAACAGCTCCTTAAAGGGACACTGAACCCAAATGTTTTCTTTCAATTCAGATAGAGCATGCAATTTTAAGCAACTTTCTAATTTACTCCTAATATCAATTATTCTTCATTCTCTTGCTATCTTTATTTGAAAAATAAGGCATCTAAGCTTTTTTCTTTTTAAAGACACGATGAGTGCACGGATTTCATCCTTACTTGTGGGATTATGCCTCCTGGTCAGCAGGAGGAGGCAAAGAGCACCACAGCAGAGCTGTTATATAGCTCCTTCCTTCCCTCCCACTCCAGTCATTCTCTATGCCTATGTTAGTGATAGGAAGAGGTAAAGTGAGGTGTTATATTAGATTCTTCAATCAAGAGTTTATTATTTTTAAAGTAGTGTAAGATTGTGCTGCTTTGTTCTTGGGTGTAGCCGTAGTCCATATCAGTCTCTTCAGTAGAGCTTTTGGTGGCTTTAGAGCAATGAGAACTGGTGGGACATAATTCTCACTGCGCCTCCCATACTGTGATGCTGCCCTGCTTATGATGGCCTAAGCAATATCTAACTCAGGCCTTATCTGTTTCCACAGGGCTATAGGAGGGAAAGGACTTAAACCTGTTGGAGCTGTCCTGCTGTCGGACAGCATTAAGGTAAGTGCAGTCTTTGTTATTCTGGGGCACACTTCAACAATGGACTCAGAGAGGATTCTGCACTTATTCATGTATATACATTTAGTTTGCTTGGAGCATGGGCTACTTATGATAAAGAGGGCCTTTTCTGCAATGACAGCATTTGTACAGGCACTGGGCTAAGGTTGGGCTATCGGTTATTTTTAATAAAAACTTGACCGGGAAGCTGTGTAAATTTTTGATGCCAACAATGGGCGGGGCTACTTTTCACGCACTTTTGTCTTGTTAGAGACGCCGTGCAGTGTATCTGGACATCTGTTCTCGGAGTTCCGATTCCGTTCAGGCATCTCTCCTGTCATTTACAGGACATCGGGTGTTGCGCTAGAACCGCATGGTTGAGAGAGCAAGCGGTTGGTAGCGCCCCAAAAACCCGACCTGAATCTTTGCCGGAAGGAGCGGTCTAGAGACCGGGTGGCAGGTAGGCACCTCAGCAAAGCTGTTGAGGTGGAGAGGTGTCCGTTTTTTTTTTGCGGAGCAAATGATTTTTTGAAACATTTAAATGTGAATCGTTTTTTGCTCGACTTAATAAAATAGTGGGGTTTTACTATTTAAAGACACAGTATCCTGTTATTTTTCAGGATTTATCTAAGGGCCAGTCTCTGGTATTATTTTCGTTTTTGCACACTCTTGTTTAAATACAGTACAAGAGTTGTGAGTTAAAAATTTAAAGGGCCAGTATAAATTAAAGGGCCAGTTTCTATTTTTTATTTATTTCAGTTTCTGCCTGTTCTATATCATGGATTTAGAAGATGTACAAAATGTTACTTGTGCAATGTGTTTGGATGCCAATGTGGAACCTCCAGTTCCTTTTTGTCCCTCATGTGTTGAGAGGGCTCTAAACTATAGAGAAAAAAAAATTAATGATAAAAAATTGTCAAAGGCGGATGCTTCTCAGGAGTCTAATGATGAGATGCAGAGTATGCCGCAGCTTTCTCCCCAAGCGTCCCAACCTTTAACGCCCGCTCAAGCAGTGCCCTGTACTTCTTCTCAAGTTTCTGCTGCAGTTATGTCTTCTACACTTTCTGATGCGTTATCTGCCTTTCCTATTCTTCAAGGCAAACGTAAAAGGAAGGACAACTATGTGGTCAATGAAGTTTCTGATGCTATGGTAGCAATCTTGGACGTACCCTCTCAGGGATCTGAGATGGAGGGTATGGAGGTACTATCAGAAGGTGAAATTTCAGACTCGAGGAGTTCCTTTCCTTTAACTGATTCAGAAGTTGTCTCTTTCAGGTTTAAACTAGAACACCTCCACCTGTTACTCAGGGAGGTTTTAGTGACTTTAGATGACTGTGACTCCACAGTAGTGGTTGTTCCTGAGAAATCGAGTAAGTTGGATAGATACTTCGAAGTTCCTTCTTACTCAGATGTTTTTCCAGTTCCCAAGCGAACTTTGGAAATTATTGCTAAGGAATGGGAGACCAGGTATTCCCTTCTCTCCTTCTCCTATTTTCAAGAAGATGTTCCCTATAGCTGACGCTGTCAGGGAAACTTGACAAACGGTTCCTAAAGTGGAGGGGGCTATTTCCACTTTGGCCAAACGAACTTCTATTCCTATTGATGATAGTTGTGCCTTCAAAGACCCTATGGATAAGAAGTTGGAGGGTCTACTTAAAAAGATCTATGTTCACCAGGGTCTGCTATTGCAACCGGCTGCATGCATTGCTACGGTCACCAGTGCGGCAGCTTATTGGTTTGATGCTCTTGCGGAATCTCTTAAGACTGAGACTTCTTTAGAAGAAATCCAGGATCGGATTAAAGCTCTGAAATTAGCAAACTCTTTCATAACAGATGCTTCTCTGCAAATTACTAAATTGGCGGCTAAGAGTTCAGGTTTTTCTATCCTAGCCCGCAGAGCCTTATGGTTGAAACCTTGGTCTGCGGATGTATCATCCAAATCTAAGCTCCTGGCAAATCCTTACAAGGGTAAGACCTTGTTTGGGCCTGGATTGAAGGAAATTATTTCTGACATCACGAGAGGCAAGGGTCATCTTTTCCCTCAAGATAAAAGGAATAAGCAGAAAGGACGACAAAGTAATTTTCGTTCCTTTCGAAATTTCAAGGGAAATTCCTTCTCTTCTTCCTCTAAACAGGAAGGAAACTATTCGCAATCTAAGTCAACTTGGAGACCCAACCAATCTTGGAACAAGGGTAAACAGTCCAAGAAACCTACTACTGATTCCAAGTCAGCATGAAGGGCTTGCCCCCGATCCGGGACCGGATCTGGTAGGGGCAGACTTTCCTTCTTTGTTTCGGCTTGGGTGCGGGATGTTCAGGATCCCTGGGCTATAGAAATAGTAGCTCAGGGATACAAACTGGAGTTCAGAAATTATCCTCCCCGAGGAAGATTTCTTCTTTCAAGATTATCTGCAGACCAGATAAAAAGAGAGGTGTTCTTACATTGTGTAAGAGACCTCTCCTCCATGGGAGTAATTTGTCCCATTCCGGTACAGGAACACAAGCAGGGTTTTTATTCAAATCTGTTTTTAGTTCCCAAAAAGGAGGGAACTTTCAGACCTTTCTTAGACCTCAAGAGTCTAAACAAGTTTCTGTTCGTATCATTCTTCCATTGATCCAGGAGGGTCAATTTATGACGACAGTGGACTTAAAGGGTGCATATCTACATGTTCCTATCCACAGAAATCATCACAAGTTCCTAAATTTTGCCTTTCTAGACAAACATTTCCAGTTCGTGGCTCTTCATTTCGGGCTGGCCACGGCACCCAGAATTTTCTCAAAGGTACTAGGGTCTCTGCTGGCAGTTCTAAGACCACAGGGCATTGCAGTGGCGCCTTATCTGCACAATATTCTAATCCAGGCGCCATCTTGTCAACAAGCAAAGTCTCAAACCAACATCGTTCTATCCTTCCTGAGAACTCAGGGGTGGAAGGTAAATCTGGAAAAGAGTTCCTTGATCCCGAAGACAAGGGTGACTTTCTTGGGAACTCTAATCGATTCTATATCTAAGGATTTTCCTGACAGAGGTCAGGAAATCAAAGATTCTAGATACCGGTCGGGCCCTTCAGTCCAATCCTCGGCCGTCAGTGGCCCAGTGCATGGAGGTAATCGGACTGATGGTGGCGGCAATGGACATCATCCCGTTTGCTCGGTTTCACCTCAGACCTCTGCAGCTAAACATGCTCAGGTTGTGGAATGGAGATTATGCAGACTTGTCTCCTCGAATAATCCTGGAACAGGAGACAAGGGACTCACTTCAATGGTAGTTGTCTCTGGATCATCTATCCCAGGGAACATGCTTTCGCAGACCATCCTGGGTGATTGTGACAACAGATGCCAGCCTTCTAGGGTGGGGAGCTGTCTGGGGTTCCCTAAAGGCTCAGGGAGTGTGGACTCAGGCGGAGTCTGTTCTTCCTATAAACATCCTGGAACTGAGAGTGATCTTCATTGCTCTTCTGGCCTGGCCTCAGTTGGCTTCGGCTCAGTTCATCAGATTCCAGACGGACAGCATAACGACAGTGGCTTACATCAATCATCAGGGAGGAATGAGGAGTTCCTTAGCGATGACCGAGGTAGCCAAGATAATCCGGTGGGCGAAGGCCCATTCTTGCCATCTGTCAGCGATCCACATCCCAGGGGTGGACAACTGGGAGGCGGATTTTCTGAGCAGGCAGACTTTTCATCCAGGGGAGTGGAAACTCCATCCAGAAGTGTTTTCCAATCTGATTCTCAAGTGGGGTCGGCCGGAATTAGATCTCATGGCATCTCGTCAGAATGCCAAGCTCCCGAGATACGGGTCCAGGCGGAAATGATAGATGCTTTGGCAGTTCCTTTGTCCTTCAGCCTTGCATATCTATTCCCTCTGTTTGCTCTCCTTCCTCGGGTTATTGCTCGAATCAAACAGGAGAAGGCATCAGTGATCCTCATAGCTCCTGCATGGCCTCGCAGGCTTTGGTATGCCGATCTGGTGGACATGTCATCCCTGCCACCTTGGAAACTTCCGTTGAGGAAGGACCTTCTCATTCAAGGTCCCTTCCTTCATCCAAATCTAGCTTCTCTGCAGCTGACTGCTTGGAGATTGAACGCTTAATTCTATCCAAGCGGGGTTTCTCTGACTCGGTCATAGAAACCTTAATTCAGACGCATAAGCCTGTAACTAGACGGATTTACCATAAGATATGGCGTAAATATCTTTATTGGTCTGACTCCAAGGGTTACTCATGGAGTAGGGTCAGGATTTTGTCTTTTCTCCAAGAAGGATTGGAGAAGGGTTTATCGGCAAGTTCCCTAAAAGGTCAGATCTCTGCCTTATCTATTTTGTTACACAAGCGTCCGGCAGATGTCCCAGATGTTCAGTCTTTTTGTCAGGCTTTGGTTAGAATCAGGCCTGTGTCTAAACCAATTGCTTCTCCATGGAGTTTGAATTTAGTTCTAAAGGTTCTTCAAGGGGCTCCATTTGAGCCTATGCATTCCTTAGATATTAAGTTGTTATCTTGGAAAGTTTTGTTTCTTGTTGCCATTTCTTCAGCTCGGAGAGTGTCTGAGCTTTCGGCATTACAATACAATTCTCCTTACCTTATTTTTCATTCGGATAAGGTGGTTTTACGTACTAAACTTGGTTTTCTTCCTAAGGTTGTTTCTGACAGGAACATTAATCAGGAGATTGTTGTTCCTTCCTTGTGTCCTAATCCTTCTTCTCAAAAGGAACGTCTTTTGCACAATTTGGACGTGGTCCGTGCTTTGAAGTTTTATTTGCAAGCGACCAAGGGCTTTCGTCAATCATCTTCTTTGTTTATCGTTTTCTCTGGGAAACGTAAGGGTCAGAAAGCTACGGCTACCTCTCTTTCTTTTTGGCTGAAGAGTATCATCCGTTTTGCTTATGAGACTGCTGGACAGCTGCCGCCTGAGAGAATTACGGATCATTCCACTAGGGCGGTTGCTTCTGTAGAACAGATTTGCAAGGCTGCAACTTGGTCCTCTCTTCATACTTTTTCAAAATTTTACAAATTTGATACTTTTGCCTCTGCTGAGGCTGTTTTTGGGAAAAGGTTCTTCAAGCAGCGGTGCCTTTCGTTTAGGTTCCCTGTCTTGTCCCTCCCTTATCATCCGTGTACTCTAGCTTTGGTATTGTATCCCACAAGTAAGGATGAAATCCGTGGACTCATCGTGTCTTTAAAAAGAAAAGAAAATTTATGCTTACCTGATAAATTTGTTTCTTTTTAGACACGATGAGTCCACAGCCCACCCTGTTCTGAGACAGGTTATTAGTTTTTGTAAACTTCAGACACCTCTGCACCTTGGCTTTTCTTTTCTCTTCCTAACTTCGGTCGAATGACTGGAGTGGGAGGGAAGGGAGGAGCTATATAACAGCTCTGCTGTGGTGCTCTTTGCCTCCTCCTGCTGACCAGGAGGCGTAATCCCACAAGTAAGGATGAAATCCGTGGACTCATTGGCCTAGATTTAGAGTTTGGCGTTAGCCGTCAAAACCAGCGTTAGAGGCTCCTAACGCTGGTTTTTACCGCCCGCTGGTATTTAGAGTCAGTCAGGAAAGGGTCTAACGCTCACTTTCCAGCCGCGACTTTTCTATACCGCAGATCCCCTTACGTCATTTGCGTATCCTATCTTTTCAATGGGATATTTTTAATGCCGGTATTTAGAGTCGCGGCTGAAGTGAGCGTTAGAAATCTAACGACAAAACTCCAGCCGCAGAAAAAAAACAGGAGTTAAGAGCTTTCTGAGCTAACGCCGGTTCATAAAGCTCTTAACTATTGTGCTCTAAAGTATACTAACACCCATAAACTACCTATGTACCCCTAAACCGAGGCCCCCCACATCGCCGCCACTCTATTACATTTTTTTAACCCCTAATCCTCCGACCGCACACCGCCGCCACCTACGTTATCCCTATGTACCCCTAATCTGCTGCCCCTAATACCGCCGACACCTACATAATATTTATTAACCCCTAATCTGCCGCCCCCAACGTCGCCTCCACCTACCTACACTTATTAACCCCCAATCTGCCGACTGGACCTCACCGCTACTATAATAAATGTATTAACCCCTAATCCGCCTCACTCCCGCCTCAATAACCCTATAATAAATAGTATTAACCCCTAATCTTCCCTCCCTAACATCTCCGCAACCTAACTTCAAGCATTAACCCCTAATCTGCCGACCGTACCTCACCGCTACTCTAATAAATTTATTAACCCCTAAAGCTAATTCTAACCCTAACCCTAACACCCCCCTAAATTAAATATAATTTAAATCTAACTAAATAAATTAACTCTTATTAAATAAATTATTCCTATTTAAAGCTAAATACTTACCTGTAAAATAAACCCTAATATAGCTACAATATAAATTATAATTATATTGTAGCTATTTTAGGATTAATATTTATTTTACAGGCAACTTTGTATTTATTTTAACCAGGTACAATAGCTATTAAATAGTTAATAACTATTTAATAGTTACCTAGTTAAAATAATTACAAAATTACCTGTAAAATAAATCCTAACCTAAGTTACAATTAAACCTAACACTACACTATCAATAAATAAATTAAATAAAATACCTACAATTATCTACAATTAAACCTAACACTACACTATCAATAAATTAATTAAATACAATACAAATAAATACAATGAAATAAACTAACTAAAGTACAAAAAATAAAAAAATATTTCCAAACATTAGACAATTTTAAACTAATTACACCTACTCTAAGCCCCCTAATAAAATAACAAAGACCTCCATAATAAAAAAATGCCCTACCCTATTCAAAAATTAAAATAGAAAAGCTCTTTTACCTTACCAGCCCTGAAAAGGGCCCTTTGCGGGGCATGCCCCAAAGAATTCAGCTCTTTTGCCTGTAAAAAAAAAATACAATACCCCCCCCAACATTACAACCCACCACCCACATACCCCTAATCTAACCCAAAACCCCCTTAAATAAACCTAACACTAAGCCCCTGAAGATCTCCCTACCTTATCTTCACCACGCCGGGTTCACCGATCGATCCAGAAGAGCCTCCGAAGTCTATTGAGCTCGCATTCTATTGGCTGATCGGAACAGCCAATCGGATTGAACTTGAATCTGATTGGCTGATTCCATCAGCCAATCAGAATTTTCCTACCTTAATTCCGATTGGCTCATAGAATCCTATCAGCCAATCGGAATTCGAGGGACGCCATCTTGGATGACGTCCCTTGAAGGAACCGTCATTCGTCGGGAAGTCGTCAGTGAAGATGGATGTTCCGCGTCGGCGGGATAACCATGGATCCGGAAGAAAGAAGATTGAAGATGCCGCTTGATAGAAGACTTCAGCCCGATCATGGACCTCTTCAGCTCCCGCTTGGATGAAGACTTCAGTCGGATCATGGACATCTTCAGCCCCCCGCTTGAGCTTGGATCAAGACATCGAAGGCTCTTCTGGATAGATCGGTGAACCCGGCGTGGTGAAGATAAGGTAGGGAGATCTTCAGGGGCTTAGTGTTAGGTTTATTTAAGGGGGGTTTGGGTTAGATTAGGGGTATGTGGGTGGTGGGTTGTAATGGGGGGGTATTATATGTTTTCTTTTTACAGGCAAAAGAGCTGAATTCTTTGGGGCATGCCCCGCAAAGGGCCCTTTTCAGGGCTGGTAAGGTAAAAGAGCTTTTCTTTCATGTAATTAGCAAGAGTCCATGAGCTAGTGATGTATGGGATATACATTCCTACCAGGAGGGGCAAAGTTTCCCAAACCTTAAAATGCCTATAAATACACCCCTCACCACACCCACAAATCAGTTTTACAAACTTTGCCTCCTATGGAGGTGGTGAAGTAAGTTTGTGCTAGATTCTACGTTGATATGCGCTCCGCAGCAGGTTGGAGCCCGGTTTTCCTCTCAGCGTGCAGTGAATGTCAGAGGGATGTGAGGAGAGTATTGCCTATTTGAATGCAATGATCTCCTTCTACGGGGTCTATTTCATAGGTTCTCTGTTATCGGTCGTAGAGATTCATCTCTTACCTCCCTTTTCAGATCGACGATATACTCTTATATATATACCATTACCTCTGCTGATTCTCGTTTCAGTACTGGTTTGGCTTTCTACAAACATGTAGATGAGTGTCCTGGGGTAAGTAAGTCTTATTTTCTGTGACACTAAGCTATGGTTGGGCACTTTTTTTTATAAAGTTCTAAATATATGTATTCAAACATTTATTTGCCTTGACTCAGGTTGTTCAACATTCCTTATTTTCAGACAGTCAGTTTCATATTTGGGATAATGCATTTGAATCAATCATTTTTTCTTACCTTAAAAAATTTGACTTTTTCCCTGTGGGCTGTTAGGCTCGCGGGGACTGAAAATGCTTCATTTTATTGCGTCATTCTTGGCGCAGACTTTTTTGGCGCAAAATTTTTTTCTGTTTCCGGCGTCATACGTGTCGCCGGAAGTTGCGTCATTTTTTGACGTTCTTTTGCGTCAAAAGTGTCGGCGTTCCGGATGTGGCATCATTTTTGCCGCCAAAAGCATTTAGGCGCCAAATAATGTGGGCGTCTTATTTGGCGCTAAAAAAATATGGGCGTCACTTTTGTCTCCACATTATTTAAGTCTCATTATTTATTGCTTCTGGTTGCTAGAAGCTTGTTCACTGGCATTTTTTTCCCATTCCTGAAACTGTCATTTAAGGAATTTGATCAATTTTGCTTTATATGTTGTTTTTTCTATTACATATCGCAAGATGTTCCACGTTGCAACTGAGTCAGAAGATACTTCAGGAAAATCGCTGCCCGGTGCTGGAGCTACCAAAGCTAAGTGTATCACTTTTGGTATCTGTTCCTTCAGCTGTTGTTTGTATTAAATGTTATGACAAACTTGTTAATGCAGATAAAATTTCCTTTAGTACTGTTACATTACCTGTTGCTGTTCCGTCAACATCTAATACTCAGAGTGTTCCTGATAACATAAGAGATTTTGTTTCTAAATCCATTAAGAAGGCTATGTCTGTTATTTCTCCTTCTAGTATACATAAAAGTCTTTTAAAACTTCTCTTTTTTCAGATGAATTTTTAAATGAACATCATCATTCTGATACTGATAATGGTTCTTCTGGTTCAGAGGTTTCTGTCTCAGAGGTTGATGCTGATAAATCTTTGTATTTGTTCAAGATGGAATTTATTCGTTCTTTATTTAAAGAAGTATTAATTGCATTAGAAATAGAGGATTCTGGTCCTCTTGATACTAAAACTAAACGTTTTAATAAGGTTTTTAAATCTCCTGTAGTTATTCCAGAAGTGTTTCCTGTCCCTGATGCTATTTCTGAAGTAATTTCCAGGGAATGGAATAATTTGGGTAATTAATTTACTCCTTTTCAAAACGTTTTAAGCAATTATATCCTGTGCCATCTGACAGATTAGAGTTTGGGACAAAATCCCTAAGGTTAATGGGGCTGTCTCTACTCCTGCTATATTTTTAGCGGATGTTGCTGCAGCTTCAACTTTTTGGTTAGATGTTTTAGCGCAACAAGTAACAGATCATAATTCTCATAGCATTATTATTCTATAACATGCTAATTATTTTATTTGTGATGCCATCTTTGATATCATTAGAATTGATGTCAGGTATATGTCTCTAACTATTTTAGCTAGAAGAGCTTTATGGCTTAAAACTTGGAATGCTGATATGTCTTCTAAGTCAACTTTGCTATCCCTTTCTTTCCAGGGTAATAAATTATTCGGTTCTCAGTTGGATTCTTTTATCTCAACTGTTACTGGAAGGAAGGGAACTTTTTTACCACAGGATAAAAAATCTGAGGTAAATTTAGGTCTAATAATTGTTTTCGTTCCTTTCATCACAACAAGGAACAAAAGCCTGATCCTTCATCCTCAGGAGCGGTATCAGTTTGGAATCCTTCTTCACTTTGGAATATATACAAGCCTTATAGAAACCCAAAGCCAGCAGTCCCCATGAAGGTGCGGCCCTCATTCCAGCTCAGCTGGTATGGGGCAGTTTACGTTCTTTTCAAAGAAATTTGGATCAATTCCGTTCACAATCTCTGGTTTCAGAACATTGTTTCAGAAGGGTACAGAATTGGCTTCAAGTTAAGGCCTCCTGCAAAGAGATTTTTTTCTTTCCCGTGTCCCAGTAAACCCAGCAAAGGCTCAAGCATTTCTGAAATGTGTTTCAGATCTAGAGTTGGCTGGAGTAATTATGCCAGTTCCAGTTCTGGAACAGGGGCTGGGGTTTTATTCTATCTCTTCATTGTACCAAAGAAGCTCAATTCCTTCAGACCAGTTCTGGATCTATCAATATTGAATCGTTATGTAAGGATACCAACATTCAAGATGGTAGCTGTAAGGACTATCCTGCCTTTTGTTCAGCAAGGGCATTATATGTCTACAATAGATTTACAGGATGCATATCTGCATATTCCGATTCATCCAGATCACTTTTAGTTTCTGAGATTCTCTTTTTTAGACAAGCATTACCAGTTTTGTGACTCTACCGTTTGGCTTAGCATCAGCTCCAAGAATTTTTACAAAGGTTCTCGGTGCCCTTCTGTCTGTATTCAGAGAACAGGGTATTGGTATTTCCTTATTTGGACGATATCTTGGTACTTGCTCAGTCTTCACATTTAACAGAATCTCATACGAATCGACTTGTGTTGTTTCTTCAAGATCATGGTTGGAGGATCAATTTACCAAAAAGTTAATTGATTCCTCAGACAAGGGTAACCTTTTTAGGTTTCCAG
Source organism: Bombina bombina (assembly GCF_027579735.1). Classification (NCBI taxonomy): domain Eukaryota; kingdom Metazoa; phylum Chordata; class Amphibia; order Anura; family Bombinatoridae; genus Bombina; species Bombina bombina. The sequence continues at coordinate 430,362,563 of NC_069505.1, forward strand.
GTAGATTCAGTGTCTATGACTCTGTCTTTGTCAGACAAGAGAAGTCTAACATTGATATCAGCTTGTCAAAACCTTCAGTCACAATCATTCCCTTTGGTAGCCTTATGCATGGAAATTTTAGGTCTTATGACTGCTGCATTGGACGCGATCTCCTTTGCTCATTTTTACATGCGACCTCTTCAGCTCTGTATGCTGAACCAATGGTGCAGGGATTACACAAAGATATCTCAATTAATATCTTTAAAACCGATTGTACGACACTCTCTGACGTGGTGGACAGATCACCATCGTTTAGTTCAGGGGGCTTCTTTTGTTCTTCCGACCTGGACTGTAATTTCAACAGATGCAAGTCTTACAGGTTGGGGAGCTGTGTGGGGGTCTCTGACGGCACAAGGGGTTTGGGAATCTCAGGAGGTGAGATTACCGATCAATATTTTGGAACTCCGTGCAATTTTCAGAGCTCTTCAGTCTTGGCCTCTTCTGAAGAGAGAGTCGTTCATTTGTTTTCAGACAGACAATGTCACAACTGTGGCATACATCAATCATCAAGGAGGGACTCGCAGTCCTCTGGCTATGAAAGAAGTATCTCGAATTCTGGTTTGGGCGGAATCCAGCTCCTGTCTAATCTCTGCGGTTCATTTCCCAGGTATAGACAATTAGGAAGCGGATTATCTCAGTCGTCAAACGTTGTATCCGGGCGAATGGTCTCTTCACCCAGAGGTATTTCTTCAGATTGTTCAAATGTGGGAACTTCCAGAAATAGATCTGTTGGCTTCTCATCTAAACAAGAAACTTCCCAGGTATCTGTTCAGACCCCGGGATCCTCAGGCAGAGGCAGTGAATGCATTATCACTTCCTTGGAAGTATCATCCTGCCTATATCTCTCCGCCTCTAGTTCTTCTTCCAAGAGTAATCTCCAAGATTCTGAAGGAATGCTCGTTTGTTCTGCTGGTAGCTCCAGCATGGACGGATTCTTTTTCGGATGGCCTCTTGCCAACCGTGGGCTCTTCCGTTAAGACCAGACCTTCTGTCGCAAGGTCCTTTTTTCCATCAGGATCTCAAATCTTTAAATTTAAGGGTATGGAGATTGAACGCTTGATTCTTGGTCAAAGAGGTTTCTCTGACTCTGTGATTAATACTATGTTACAGGCTCGTAAATCTGTATCTAGAGAGATATATTATAGAGTCTGGAAGACTTATATTTCTTAGTGTCTTCTCATCATTTTTCCTGGCATTCTTTTAGAATTCCGAGAATTTTTTTTTTATTTTTTTTTACAGTTTCTTCAGGATGGTTTAGATAAAGGTTTGTCCGCAAGTTCCTTGACAGGACAAATCTCTGCCCTTTCTGTTCTTTTTCACAGAAAGATTGCTAATCTTCCTGATATTCATTGTTTTGTACAAGACTTGGTTCGTATAAAACCTGTCATTCAGTCAATTTCTCCTCCTTGGAGTTTGAATTTGGTTCTGGGGGCTCTTCTAGCTCCTCCTTTTGAACCCATGCATTCATTTGGACATTAAACTTCTTTCTTGGAAAGTTTTGTTTCTTTTGGCCATCTCTTCTGCCAGAAGAGTCTCTGAATTATCTGCTCTTTCTTGTGAGTCTCCTTTTCTGATTTTTCATCAGGTTAAGGCGGTGTTGCGAACTTCTTTTGAATTTTTTCCTAAGGTTGTGTATTCTAACAACATTAGTAGAGAAATTGTGGTTCCTTCATTATGCCTAATCCTAAGAATTCTAAGGAGAAATCATTGCATTCTTTGGATGTTGTTAGAGCTTTGTAATATTATGTTGAAGCTACTAAGTCTTTCCGAAAGACTTCTAGTCTATTTTTCATCTTTTCTGGTTCTAGAAAAAGTCAGAAAGCTTCTGCCATTTCTTTGGCATCTTGGTTGAAATCTTTAATTCATCATGCCTATGTTGAGTCGGGTAAAACTCCGCCTCAAAGGATTACAGCTCATTCTACTAGGTCAGTTTCTACTTCCTGGGCGTTTAGGAATGAAGCTTCGGTTGATCAGATTTGCAAAGCAGCAACTTGGTCCTCTTTGCATACTTTTACTAAATTCTACCATTTTGATGTGTTTTCTTCTTCTGAAGCAGTTTTTGGTAGAAAAGTACTTCAGGCAGCGGTTTCAGTTTGAATCTTCTGCTTATGTTTTCATTAAACTTTATTTTGGGTGTGGATTATTTTCAGCAGGAATTGGCTGTCTTTATTTTATCCCTCCCTCTCTAGTGACTCTTGCGTGGAAAGATCCACATCTTGGGTAGTCATTATCCCATACGTCACTAGCTCATGGACTCTTGCTAATTACATGAAAGAAAACATAATTTATGTAAGAACTTACCTGATAAATTCATTTCTTTCATATTAGCAAGAGTCCATGAGGCCCACCCTTTTTGTGGTGGTTATGATTTTTTTGTATAAAGCACAATTATTCCAATTCTTTATTTTATATGCTTTCGCACTTTTTTCTTATCACCCCACTTCTTGGCTATTCGTTAAACTGATTTGTGGGTGTGGTGAGGGGTGTATTTATAGGCATTTTAAAGTTTGGGAAACTTTGCCCCTCCTGGTAGGAATGTATATCCCATACGTCACTAGCTCATGGACTCTTGCTAATATGAAAGAAATGAATTTATCAGGTAAGTTCTTACATAAATTATGTTTTCTATTTTAATTTTAGAATAGGGTAGGGCATTTTTTTTATTTTGGGGGTCTTTGTTATTTTATTAGGGGGCTTAGAGTAGGTGTAATTAGTTTTAAATTGTTGTAATATCTTTCTAATGTTTGTAAATATTTTTTTATTTTTTGTAACTTAGTTCTTTTTTATGTTTTGTACTTTAGTTAGTTTATTTCATTGTATTTATTTGTAGGTATTGTATTTAATTAATTTATTGATAGTGTAGTGTTAGGTTTAATTGTAACTTAGGTTAGGATTTATTTTACAGGTAATTTTGTAATTATTTTAACTAGGTAACTATTAAATAGTTATTAACTATTTAATAGCTATTGTACCTGGTTAAAATAATTACAAAGTTGCCTGTAAAATAAATATTAATCCTAAAATAGCTACAATATAATTATAATTTATATTGTAGCTATATTAGGGTTTATTTTACAGGTAAGTATTTAGCTTTAAATAGGAATAATTTATTTAATAAGAGTTAATTTATTTCGTTAGATTTAAATTATATTTAAGTTAGGGGGTGTTAGGGTTAGACTTAGCTTTAGGGGTTAATACATTTATTATAGTAGCGGTGTGGTCCGGTCGGCAGATTAGGGGTTAATAATTGTAGGTAGGTGGAAGCGACGTTGGGGGCGGCAGATTAGGGGTTAATAAATATAATAAAGGGGTCAGCGGTGTTAGGGGCAGCAGATTAGGGGTACATAGGTATAATGTAGGTTGCGGCGGTGTACGGAGCGGCAGATTAGGGGTTAAAAAAAATATGCAGGTGTCAGCGATAGCGGGGGCGGCAGATTAGGTGTTAATAAGTGTAAGGTTAGGGGTGTTTAGACTCGGGGTTCATGTTAGAGTGTTAGGTGCAGACTTAGGAAGTGTTTCCCCATAGGAAACAATGGGGCTGCGTTAGGAGCTTAACGCTGCTTTTTTGCAGGTGTTAGGGTTTTTTTCAGCTCAAACTGCCCCATTGTTTCCTATGGGGATATCGTGCACGAGCACGTTTTTGAAGCTGGCCGCGTCCGTAAGCACCGCTGGTATCGAGAGTTGCAGTGGCGGTAAAAGAACCCTGTGAAACAAAGTTTATCTAAGAAAGAGTTAATGTCACTGAATGGGTTAAAAAATAATAAACAGCTCATCATTAAGGGGGCGGATAAGGGAGGTGCCATTGTACTTATGGACAAGGAATTTTATGTGAATGAAATCAAAACACAATTATCAGATACTGATGCGTATAAAAGATTGCCCACAAACCCAGTATTTAACATCCAAAAAGAGGTTGAGGGATGTGTTAATATTGCTATAAAAAATGGGGTAATAGAAAAAGATATTGCAAAGTTTCTTTTGGAATCAGAGGCAGTTACTCCTGTTTTATACACACTCCCTAAAGTACATAAGTGTTTAACTTCCCCCCCTGGACGCCCCATTGTAGCTGGAATGGGCTCTATTTTATCTAAAGTTTCAATTTTTTTGGATAGGGCTTTGAGACCCCTTGTATTATCTAATTCCTATATTCAGGATACAAGTGAATTTAAAGTTAAACTGCAGAACCTGTCTATTGATGGGAACAAGGGCATACTTTTTAGTCTGGATGTAGCATCTTTGTATACCTCTATCTCTCACGAGGCAGGTATTGGTGCAGTCACCAAGGCTTTGAGTCAAGACTCAAGGTTTTCACCATTACAGCAAGAATTTTTGATCCAACTATTGAGGATTGTATTAAGTTGTAATTACTTTTTGTTTGGTGATGACTATTACCTACAACTCCAAGGGACTGCTATGGGTTCCAATGTCGCCCCTACATACGCAAATATTTATATGAATACCTTTGAGGAATATTTTGTTTACAATCATCCATTATTTTTACTATATGGCGCCACTTGGTGGCGCTATATAGATTACATTTTTGGTGTGTGGTTGGGCGACATTGGAACCCTGGAGAAATTTATTAATGATTTGAATTCTGCTACAACTAGGATTAAATTCACACTGGTGTGGAGTGAGGAGAGTGTGGTTTTTCTGGACACTCGTGTATCAAAAACTTCACAGGGTTTATCTGTGGATTTGTATAAGAAAAAAACGGATTGTAATACCCTCCTCCACTATACCAGTGCCCACCCTCCATCTCTTCTCAAATCTTTACCTAGAAGCCAATTCCTTCGGGTTAGACGTATTGTGTCAGATGAAAATTTGGCTGAAATAAGACTGAGAGAGATGGGGGATCGGTTCTTAGCAAGGGGTTATCCTAGGGATCTGATTGAAACAGAACTGAGACATGCTCTTGCCACATCTAGACAGTCCCTTTTAATTAAGAAGAATAATGAGAAAAGGGAGAAAAAAGAGAAAGATAAATCTGATAGATTGGTTTTTATTAGCCAATATTCTCCTTTAAGTTTGAAAGTTCAGAAAATTTTACTTAAACATTGGCATGTGTTGCAGACTTGTGAATCTGATGTTTTGGAGTTTTCTAAACCTTTTATGCCTGCCTATAAAAGAAGTAGAAATTTTAAAGATTCACTAGTTAGAGCAGATATTGGCCCCCTTAAAAAGAGGGGTGTTCAAAGTTATATAGGCAAGAAAAATTGGGGGAATTTCCCATGCCTTGGTTGCTCTAACTGCAACAGTATGATTAAAGGCCCCACCTTTAGTCATCCTAGGACTGGACATATATTTTCTATTAAAGATTACTTTACATGCAACACAGAATATGTGGTTTATATGATTAAGTGTCCTTGTGGATTGGGGTACGTCGGAGAGACCACCCGTAGTGTCCGTGAACGTATTGGTTCAACATAAAAGCAGCATTAGGACTAAGAAAGTAGATGCCCCTGTAGCATGTCATTTTTTGTCTGCTGGACATAATCTTAATCAGTTAAGGTTCCAAGTGATAGAGCATGTTCCTATGCCTAGAAGGGGTGGGGATAGGGCTAAAATCCTCAAGAGTAGAGAAATGTTCTGGATTAATAAATTGGGGACATTATACCCTAATGGAATGAATAGGGATTTTGACCTATCTGTATGCCTTTAATTTATGTCTGATTAGATGTAATGTTATTTAATTCTTTTTTTCTTTCTTTTTCTTCTGTTACAGATGACTGCGGATTTTGTTCTGCTTTTTTGCTTAATGTATATATATATACACTATTGTATTCAAATATATATGAAATTGATGTGTTTCATCTTAATATTACTGCAATGTATAACTTAGCTTACATTTACCTGTGTACCTAGATTAGGATGTAAGGGGTTAATTTGGAATGTGCAGCTTTACAGGTGGGTGGGTGGGGCTTAGATGGTATTTAAAGATGATTCTGTGTAGAGTTTAGCCATACATGACTAAGGACTGTGTCCGAAACGTTGTTGTTTGATTTTTTGGTCTGGCTACTCCTCAAGCTGAATAAAGCAACTTGAAGAAATATTTTGGTGGTGCTGCTTCACTTTCGTTTATGCTATATTTTGTGGGGTTCTGGTAGGAACCTGGACGCTGGCACACCTGACACATTCCCTGTGCTGGACTTATATGATTGCTTCAGTGGTGGTAAATATGCTATACGCTCTCTTTTTGGAGCCTAACGCAGCCCTTCTGTGAACTCTAAATACCAGCGGTATTTAAAAGGTGCGGCCAAAAAAAAGCCAGGGTTAGCTACGCGGGTCGTTACCGACAAAACTCTAAATCTAGCCGATTGTGTCTTAAAAGAAACAAATTTATCAGTTAAGCATAAATTTTCCTTTTTTTGGTTCAGAACTCTGGACAGAAATTTTTTATTGGTGGATAAATTTATCCACCAATCATCAAGGACAACCCAGGTTGTTCACCAAAAATTGGCCGGCATCTAAACTTACATTCTTGCATTTCAAATAAAGATACCAAGAGAATGAAGAAAATTTGATAATAGGAGTAAATTAGAAAGTTGCTTACAATTGCATGCTCTATCTGAATCAAAAAAGAAAAAATTTGGGTTCAGTGTCCCTTTAAGCAATCAGTGTTGACGAGTTTCACTGCCTGCTTGCTTCACTCAAGTCCATGTCAGGAGCGATGCTACACACTGTCAAACTTGAGAGGCCGTGTTCTGGTACGATCGTTTAATTTTTCTCTTGTAAGGTGTATCCAGTCCACGGATCATCCATTGTGGGATATTCTCATTCCCAACAGGAAGTTGCAAGAGGACACCCACAGCAGAGCTGTTATATAGCTCCTCCCCTAACTGCCATATCCAGTCATTCTCTTGCAACTCTCAACACGCATGGAGGTAGTAAGAGAGAGTGGTGAAAAATAGTTAGTTTATTTTCTTCAATCAAAAGTTTATTTTTAAATGGTACCGGAGTTGTACTATTTTATCTCAGGCAGAAATAGAAGAAGAATCTGCCTGAGTTTTCTATGATCTTAGCAGGTTGTAACTAAGATCCATTGCTGTTCTCACATATGTCTGAGGAGTGAGGTAACTTCAGCTGGAGAATTGCGTGCAGTTTATTCTGCTATGAGGTATGTGCAGTTACAATTTTTTCTAGGATTGGAAATGCTAGAAAATACTGCTGATACCGAATTAATGTAAGTTAAGCCTGAATACAGTGATTTAATAACGACTGACGTTTTGCTGGCATGTTTAATCGTTTTTATATATGCTTTGGTGATAAAACTTATTGGGGCCTAGTTTTTTCCACATGGCTGGCTTTATTTTTGCTAGATTAAAGAGAACCGAGATAGCACACAGAGTCTCTATAGAAGTGCGCAAATGATCACAGCATGTGGCAGATGGCGGATTCGGCAAACAGCAATCCAGGCAGCTCTCTCAGAAATGGTGAGTGGACAACGGGAACCTGTGGATGACAGATGGAAGAGGCGCCTCATGGGACAAGTATCGTTTGAGGCAGCAAAGGGACACACATAAGCAGCGGACCCCCCACACAGAGTGTTACTCACAAGAGCGGCGGTACAAACGTGTACCCAGACAGGCAGGACGGAACCAAAAGTCGCCCGTCAGACAGGCGTAAGCTCGGTACGCTAGGCAAACGTCACTCAGCAAGCAGCGTCAGAGTAAACCCAGCAGGGGAACCAATAGAGTCGAAGGGTCTTGAGGGAACGTTTTCGAGCTGCAGCTGCACAGGAAGTAAATGGGAGGGAAACAAAGGTCAGCTCAATACTGAACTACATCTCTACATGTAGTTCAGTATTGAGCTGACCTTTGTTTCCCTCCCATTTACTTCCTGTGCAGCTGCAGCTCGAAAACGTTCCCTCAAGACCCTTCGACTCTATTGGTTCCCCTGCTGGGTTTACTCTGACGCTGCTTGCTGAGTGACGTTTGCCTAGCGTACCGAGCTTACGCCTGTCTGACGGGCGACTTTTGGTTCCGTCCTGCCTGTCTGGGTACACGTTTGTACCGCCGCTCTTGTGAGTAACACTCTGTGTGGGGGGTCCGCTGCTTATGTGTGTCCCTTTGCTGCCTCAAACGATACTTGTCCCATGAGGCGCCTCTTCCATCTGTCATCCACAGGTTCCCGTTGGCTTTATTTTTGCCTAGTAACAGTTTCCTGAGGCTTTCCACTGTTGTAGTATGAGTGGGAGGGGCCTATTTTAGCGCTTTTTGCGCAGTTAAAATTACAGACTGAGACATCCAGTTTTCCTCAGAAGTCCCCTGAATGCTACAGGACATATCAAAAGGGCCTAAAGTCGTTTATTGGGGAAGGTAGGGCCACAGCAGAGCTGTGGCAGTTGATTGTGACTGTTAAAAAAACGTTGATGTCGTTTTTTTGATCCGTTTTTTGAACTAAGGGGTTAATCATCCATTTGCAAGTGGGTGCAATGCTCTGTTAGCTTATTATATACACTGTAAAAATTTCGTTTGATTTACTGCCTTTTTTTCACTGTTTTTCAAATTCTGACAAAATTTGTTTCTCTTAAAGGCACAGTACCGTTTTTTTTATTTGCTTGTTAACTTGATTTAAAGTGTTTTCCAAGCTTGCCAGTCTGTACAAACATGTCTGACATAGAGGAAACTCCTTGTTCATTATGTTTAAAAGCCATGGTGGAACCCCCTCTTAGAATGTGTACCAAATGTACTGATTTCACTTTAAGCAATAAAGATCATATTCTGTCTTTAAAAAATGTATCACCAGAGGAATCTGACGAGGGGGAAGTTATGCCGACTAACTCTCCCCACGTGTTAGATCCTTTGACTCCCGCTCAAGGGACTCACGCTCAAATGGCGCCAAGTACATCTAGGGCGCCCATAGCGATTACTTTACAAGACATGGCGGCAGTCATGGATAATACACTGTCAGCGGTATTAGCCAGACTACCTGAATTTAGATGTAAGCGAGATAGCTCTGGGGTTAGACGAAATGCAGAGCATACTGACGCTTTAAGAACCATGTCTGATACTGCCTCACAATATTTAGAAGCTGAGGAAGGAGAGCTTCAGTCTGTGGGTGATATTTCTGACTCAGGAATGATACCTGATTCTGATATTTCTACATTTAAATTTAAGCTTGAACACCTCCGCGTATTGCTCAGGGAGGTTTTAGCTGCTCTGAATGACTGTGACACAATTGCAGTGCCAGAGAAATTGTGTAGACTGGATAAATACTTTGCAGTGCCGGTGTGTACTGATGTTTTTCCAATACCTAAAAGGTTTACAGAAATTATTACTAAGGAATGGGATAGGCCAGGTGTGCCGTTCTCTCCACCTCCTATTTTTAGAAAAATGTTTCCTATAGACGCCACCACACGGGACTTATGACAGACAGTACCTAAGGTGGAGGGAGCAGTTTCTACTCTAGCAAAGCGTACTACTGTCCCTGTCGAGGACAGTTGTGCTTTTTCAGATCCAATGGATAAAAAATTAGAATGTTACCTTAAGAAAATGTTTATTCAAAAAGGTTTTATCCTACAGCCCCTTGCATGCATTGCTCCTGTCACTGCTGCTGCGGCGTTCTGGTTTGAGTCTCTGGAAGAGGCTTTACAGGTAGCGACTCCATTGGATGACATACTTGGCAAACTTAGAGCACTTAAGCTAGCCAATTCTTTTGTTTCTGATGCCATTGTTCATTTGACTAAACTAACAGCTAAGAATTCTGGTTTTGCTATACAGGCGCGTAGGGCGCTATGGCTTAAATCATGGTCAGCTGACGTGACTTCAAAATCTAAGCTGCTTAACATTCCCTTCAAGGGGCAGACCCTATTCGGGCCTGGTTTGAAGGAGATTATTGCTGATATCACTGGAGGAAAAGGTCATGCCCTTCCTCAGGACAGGTCCAAATCAAGGGCCAAACAGTCTAATTTTCGTGCCTTTCGAAACTTCAAGGCAAGTACGGCATCAACCTCCTCTAATGCAAAACAAGAGGGAACTTTTGCTCAGTCCAAGACGGTTTGGAGGCCAAACCAGACCTGGAACAAAGGTAAGCAGGCCAAAAAGCCTGCTGCTGCCTCTAAGAAAGCATGAAGGAACGGCCCCCTATCCGGTAACGGATCTAGTAGGGGGCAGACTCTCACTCTTCGCCCAAGCGTGGGCAAGAGATGTTCAGGATCCCTGGGTGTTGGAAATTATATCCCAGGGATATCTTCTGGACTTCAAAGCTTCCCCCCCAAAAGGGAGATTTCACCTTTCACAATTATCTGCAAACCAGATAAAGAGAGAGGCATTTTTACACTGTGTACGAGACCTCCTAGTTATGGGAGTGATCCATCCAGTTCCAAAGGAGGAACAGGGACAGGGTTTTTACTCAAATCTGTTTGTGGTTCCCAAAAAAGAGGGAACCTTCAGACCAATTTTGGATCTAAAGATCTTAAACAAATTCCTCAGAGTTCCATCATTCAAGATGGAAACTATTCGTACCATCCTACCTATGATCCAGGAGGGTCAATATATGACTACAGTGGATCTAAAGGATGCTTATCTTCACATTCCGATACACAAAGATCATCATCGGTTTCTCAGGTTTGCCTTTCTGGACAGGCATTACCAGTTCGTAGTTCTTCCTTTTGGATTAACTATAGCCCCAAGAATCTTCACAAAGGTTCTAGGGTCGCTTCTAGCGGTCCTAAGGCCGCGGGGCATATCAGTGGCCCCTTATTTAGACGACATCCTGATACAGGCGTCAAACTTCCAAATTGCCAAGTCTCATACGGACATAGTACTGGCATTTCTGAGGTCGCATGGGTGGAAAGTGAACGAGGAAAAGAGTTCTCTATCCCCACTCACAAGAGTTTCCTTCCTAGGGACTCTGATAGATTCTGTAGAAATGAAAATTTACCTGACGGAGTCCAGGTTATCAAAGCTTCTAAATTCCTGCCGTGTTCTTCATTCCATTCCACGCCCTTCGGTGGCTCAGTGCATGGAAGTAATCGGCTTAATGGTAGCGGCAATGGACATAGTGCCGTTTGCACGCTTGCATCTCAGACCGCTGCAACTATGCATGCTCAGTCAGTGGAACGGGTATTACACAGATTTGTCCCCTCTACTAAATCTGGATCAAAACACCAGGGATTCTCTTCTCTGGTGGCTATCTCAGGTCCATCTGTCCAAAGGTATGACCTTTCGCAGGCCAGATTGGACAATTGTAACAACAGTTGCCAGCCTTCTAGGTTGGGGTGCAGTCTGGAACTCCCTGAAGGCTCAGGGATCGTGGACTCAGGAGGAGACACTCCTTCCAATAAATATTCTGGAACTGAGAGCGATATTCAATGCTCTTCAGGCTTGGCCTCAGTTAGCAACTTTGAGGTACATCAGATTTCAGTCGGACAACATCACGACTGTGGCTTACATCAACCATCAAGGGGGAACAAGAAGTTCCCTAGCGATGTTAGAAGTCTCAAAAATAATTCACTGGGCAGAGATTCACTCTTGCCACCTATCAGCTATCCATATCCCAGGTGTAGAGAACTGGGAGGCGGATTTTCTAAGTTGACAGACTTTTCATCCGGGGGAGTGGGAACTCCATCCGGAGGCGTTTGCTCAATTGATTCATCGTTGGGGCAAACCAGAACTGGATCTCATGGCGTCTCGACAGAACACCAAGCTTCCTTGTTACGGATCCAGGTCCAGGGATCCCAAGGCAACGCTGATAGATGCTCTAGCAGCGCCCTGGTCTTTTAACCTGGCTTATGTGTTTCCACCGTTTCCTCTGCTCCCTTGACCGATTGCCAAAATCAAGCAGGAGAGAGCATCAGTGATTTTAATAGCGCCTGCGTGGCCACGCAGGACCTGGTATGCAGATCTAGTGTAAAAATTCTAAAAATATGGAATAAAAAGCGCAGAGTAAAAGCACCAAACTCCTGATATACCTAAAAAGTCCCTAATATAGGCATGTAAAAAACAGATAAAATTATATTTAAACAGGAGCGCTGTAGCTAAAGGTGTTGGTGGATGTGAAACAAAATATCAAATTATGAATAGAACAAGTGATAAAATTACAAAACATACGTGTTAAAACATCAATATTGATAAAAATATTGGGATAGTGACAAATGCTTAGTGATAAGGTTATTCGTGCATATTGTGAATAATCAAAAAAAGGGGCTTTATGAAGCAAAATAAACTGAAATAAACAGTGACAAGTAAAGTGTGGTTTAGCAAGGCTCTGCCTAAAAATATTTAATGCAACATATGCAAATACAGAATAAAAACACAATATACTAAAAACGGACGTCTCCATATAAAACAAAATATGCCAATACACCGACAATGTCAAAATGTATCTCCTTATGGCCAGAAAAGGGATAAAACAGTCCAGGTAGAAGTTAATATGTGGATAGATGATGCAGGCTTACCCCCAAACAATTGCGGCTCTCGATGAAGGGAAAGAAGAAATTACCGCCGTAGCGGAAGTGACGTCACTTATAGGGGCGCTGGCCTGACTGAGCACTCCGATTGGTTCCTGTTACGATCGCTCTCAGGTTTCAGCTTCTTAGCTCACAGTGGCAAGGTATCCGCTCTTTATGTGCTCAAATGCACGCAGGATACTAATAACGGCTGTTTTGTACTAAATGCAACTGTTTAGAGTAGATGCAAAAGTTCCATTTATAACCTTCAATAAGGCTTATAGTATCGGTACATAAACAGTTACCAGGAGGATGCAAATTTTAAAGTTCCACAGATGACAAGCAGCATCAATCTGTAACAGCAACTGGTGGCTGTGAAATACTTCTTAAAATTAGAAGTTGGCAACAAACATCAACGCGTTTCTCCCTCTGCAGGGCTTTCTCAAGATGAGGTGTTGCAGCAGGTGTACCTTTTTTAAAGGTGTATCTCAGTCTCTTATTGGTTACATTTTATTACTAAGAGCCGCAATTGTTTGGGGGTAAGCCTGCATCATCTATCCACATATTAACTTCTACCTGGACTGTTTTATCCCGTTTCTGGCCATAAGGAGATACATTTTGACATTGTCGGTGTATTGGCATATTTTGTTTTATACGGAGACGTCCGTTTTTAGTATATTGTGTTTTTATTCTGTATTTGCATATGTTGCATTAAATATTTTTAGGCAGAGCCTTGCTAAACCACACTTTACTTGTCACTGTTTATTTCAGTTTATTTTGCTTCATAAAGCCCCTTTTTTTGATTATTCACAATATGCACGAATAACCTTATCACTAAGCATTTGTCACTATCCCAATATTTTTATCAATATTGATGTTTTAACACGTATGTTTTGTAATTTTATCACTTGTTCTATTCATAATTTGATATTTTGTTTCACATCCACCAACACCTTTAGCTACAGCGCTCCTGTTTAAATATAATTTTATATGCAGATCTAGTGGACATGTCATCCTTTCCACCATGGACTCTGCCTCTGAGACAGGACCTTCTACTTCAGGGTCCTTTCCACCATCCAAATCTAATTTCTCTGAGACTGACTGCATGGAGATTGAATGCTTTATTTTATCAAAGCGTGGCTTCTCCGAATCAGTCATTGATACCTTAATACAGGCACGAAAGCCTGTCACCAGGAAAATTTATCATAAGATATGGCGTAAATATCTTTATTGGTGTGAATCCAAGGGTTACTCATGGAGTAAAGTCGGGATTCCCAGAATATTATCCTTTCTCCAAGAAGGTTTGGAAAAAGGATTGTCAGCTAGTTCCTTAAAGGGACAGATTTCTGCGCTGTCTATTCTTTTGCACAAGCGTCTGGCAGATGTTCCAGACGTTCAGGCATTTTGTCAGGCTTTAGTTAGAATCAAGCCTGTGTTTAAACCTGTTGCTCCGCCATGGAGCTTAAATTTGGTTCTTAAAGTTCTTCAAGGAGTTCCATTTGAACCTCTTCATTCCATAGATATCAAACTTTTATCTTGGAAAGTTCTTTTTTTGGTAGCTATTTCCTCGGCTCGTAGAGTCTCCGAGTTATCTACCTTACAATGTGATTCTCCTTAGCTGATTTTCCATTCGGATAAGGTAGTCCTGCGTACCAAACCTGGGTTTTTACCTAAGGTGGTATCTAACAAGAATATCAATCAAGAGATTGTTGTTCCATCCTTGTGTCCTAATCCTTCTTCAAAGAAGGAACGGCTATTATACAATCTGGACGTGGTTCGTGCTTTAAAGTTTTACTTACAAGCTACTAAAGATTTTCGTCAAACATCTGCTTTGTTTGTGGTCTAAAGGCTTCGGCAACCTCTCTTTCTTTTTGGTTAAGAAGCATAATCCGCTTAGCCTATGAGACTGCTGGACAGCAGCCTCCCGAAAGGATTACAGCTCATTCTACTAGAGCTGTGGCTTCCACTTGGGCCTTTAAAAATGAGGCTTCTGTTGAACAGATTTGCAAGGCGGCGACTTGGTCTTCGCTTCATACTTTTTCAAAATTCTACAAATTTGATACTTTTGCTTCTTCAGAGGCTATTTTTCGGAGAAAGGTTTTACAGGCAGTGGTACCTTCCGTTTAAGTACCTGCCTTGTCCCTCCCTTCATCCGTGTACTTTAGCTTTGGTATTGGTATCCCACAAGTAATGGATGATCCGTGGACTGGATACACCTTACAAGAGAAAACACAATTTATGCTTACCTGATAAATTTATTTCTCTTGTGGTGTATCCAGTCCACGGCCCGCCCTGTCATTTTAAGGCAGGTAATTTTTTTCATTTAAACTACAGTCACCACTGCACCCTATGGTTTCTCCTTTCTCTGCGTGTTTTCGGTCGAATGACTGGATATGGCAGTTAGGGGAGGAGCTATATAACAGCTCTGTTGTGGGTGTCCTCTTGCAACTTCCTGTTGGGAATGAGAATATCCCACAAGTAATGGATGATCCGTGGACTGGATACACCACAAGAGAAATAAATTTATCAGGTAAGCATAAATTGTGGTTTTTATATCTATAATTATAACGCAAGAAGACAGGATCACAGTGTGGCTCCTTTATCTGTATAGAATCAAGGGTTAATATCTCCGGAAGGTGATTATTGAACGGGGGGGGGCGTATACATGATTGTGTTTTATTGTGTTTTTGCTGCAACATGTGTGAGATGTGGCTCTGGCAATGTAGAACAGTCAGGTTTTTTTTTTCCTTCCTTGATTACTGCGCAGCCTGTTAGTTGGTGCACTTTTTTTCCTTGCTGCGGGGGAGGTCCTGCATGGTACTCCATGTGACCGGGTGTGGCCTCTTTCTTTTCCTTTTCCTGACCGTCGGTTGCAGGAGCCGTTTACAAAGTTTCTCTGTGGGCCTGGGTCATAGGAGGTGGTGAATGCCCCGGATTGGAAGTATAAAGGGGCCATTTAATCCTTTTCTGTAGTCCTTATTAAAGCGCAAGCTATGGAGGACTCTGATATGTTAGAGGGTACTCCCTCTTTAACTAAATCTAATGCCTGGGTTTATTGTGAGGAGGTTTCGGTATCTCCACCTGCTCAACTATGTTCCACATGCCTCGACAAAATAGTAATATCTAAAAGACATAAAATGTTTAGTACCACTGAGCCGGCCACCTCTGAGGGGACTCCGTCCCGCGAGGTGCGTTCCCTACATTCATCTCCAATTACACATGAAGCTCCCCAGTGCACTTCTAATTCTCCTGCGGGAGGGGCCACGTTGCCGCCCGATTTTGCTGAGCAGTTGCAAACAGCGGTATCTGCGGTCATTAATGCTTTACCTCGCCCGGCCAAGTGCAAGCGAAAAGGTTAAACATTGCTATCCTTCTCAGGGGTCATCTACTCCGTTGGATGTATCTAAGAATAGATTATCCGCTGTTGCTGAGGATGCCTCTCTCTCTGGGTCGGAATCTGCAGCCTCTAGGCCTCCGAGTTGGAGGAACCAGACTTTAGGTTTAGGATGGAGAACTTACGCTTTTTGTTAAAAGAGGTGTTAGCGACTCTAGAGGTTCCGGAACCGAAGCTACCGGAGGAACCTTCTATTCCTAAGATGGATAAAGTTTATGAGGACAGGGTAGTGCCCCAGACTTTCCCGATTCCCGTAAAGATGGCGAATATTATCAAGAATGAATGGGAGAGACTTGGATTGTCTTTCTCCCCTTCATATTTGTTTAAAAAATTGTTCCCAGTTCCAGATGCCCAGCTAGAATTATGGGGATCTGTCCCTAAGGTGGATGGAGATAGTTTGTCGTTTAAGGAACCGATGGATAAGAAATTAGAGATCCTGTTAAGAAAAATGTTTTAGCACACAGGGTTCGTTTTTTAAACTGCAGCCGCGGTTGCTGCGGTGGCGGGAGCCGCTACCTATTGGTGCGACTCTCTGTCAGAGATGATCAAGTTGGAGACTCCCCTCTATGAAATTCATGAAAGAATTAAGGCCCTGAGAGTTGCTAATTCATTTATTTGTAATGCTAATATGCAGATTATTTGCTTGAATGCCAAGACATCAGGCTTTTCTGTTCTGGCTCGGAGGGCCCTGTGGTTGAAGTCGTGGTCTGCTGACATGACGTCCAAATCTAGATTGCTTTCCCTTCCATTTAAGGGAAAGATTATTTTTCGGGCCAGGCTTGGACTCAATCATATCCACAGGAGGCAAGGGTGCCTTTCTGGCGCAGGATAAGAAGAATAAACCTAAGGGTCCAAATTTTTGTCCCTTTCGTTCAGAAAAGTCCCAACGACAACAACCTGCCACTAAGCTCGGGCAGTCCAACGGATCTTTGAAACCCTCTCTGTCTTGGAATAAGGCCAAGCAGAGCAAAAAGCCTGCAGAGACAAAATAGTCATGAAGGGGCGGCCCCCGATCCCTCTCTGGATCTCGTAGGTGGCAGACTCTCAGACTCTCTCTTTTCGCGAAGGCTTGGTTGAGAGACGTTCAGGATCCTTGGGTTCTGGAAGTTATTGCCCAGGGTTACAGGATAGGTTTTAAAACTCTTCCTCCCAGGGGCAGATTCCTCTTGTCAAATCTCTCATCAAATCCAGAAAAGAGGAATGATTTTCTAGAGTGTGTGAGGGATTTCTCCTCTCTAGGAGTAATTGTATCGGTACCTCTAGCAGAAAGGGGTCTAGGGTACTATTCAAACCTTTTCGTGGTTCCAAAGAAGGAGGCCACGTTTTGCCCGATTCTAGACCTAAAGTGCTTAAACAAGTTTCTATCGGTTCCATCGTTCAAAATGGAAACATTAAGGTCTATACTGCCCCTAGTTCAAGAGGGTCAGTTTATGACTATGATAGACTTGAAGGACGCTTACCTTCATGTGCCAATCCACAAGGATCACTTCAGATTTTTAAGGTTCACCTTTCTGGATCAGCACTTCCAGTTTGTAGCTCTTCCCTTTGGGCTGGCTACTGCTCCAAGAATTTACACAAAGGTTCTAGGAGCTCTGCTCGCTATGGCGAGATCCAGAGGGATTGCAGTGGCTCCTTATCTGGACGACATTCTGGTTCAGGCTCCGTCCTACCAGTTGGCAGAGGACCATTCGAGAGTTCTTCTCCTACTTCTGTAATCTCATGGATGGAAGATAAACTCAGGAAAGATTTATCTGGTTCCCAGTACCAGAGTGGAGTACCTGGGCAGGATAATAGACTCCATTGCCATGAAGATATTCCTAACAGACAAGAGACGTCGCAAGATTGTTTACAGCTGTCTTGCCCTTCAATCGTCCTCAAGGCCCGATGCATGGAGGTGAGGTGGGCTCATGGTATCCACTATAGATGTCATTCCTTTTGCCAGATTCCATCTCCGGCCTCTTCAGCTGTGCATGCTGAGGCAGTGGAATGGCGATCATTCAGACCTGTCCCAACTGATCTCTCTGGACAACGGGTCGAGGGAGTCTTTCTCTTGGTGGCTCCATCCAGAACAGCTGTCCCAGTGGACATCCTTCCTCAGACCATCTTGGGAGACTACGGACGCAAGTCTCTCAGGTTGGGGAGCGGTTTGGGGTGCCAGGAAGACACAGGGCAGATGGAATCGGAAGGAGTCTCTTCTCCCGATCAATATCCTGGAACTTCAGGCGATCTTCAATGCTCTGGAGGTTTGGCCCCTCCTGGGTTCGTCCAAGTTCATCAGATTCCAGTCGGACAACATTACCTCTGTGGCTTACATCAACCACCAGGGGGGAACGAGAAGCTCCCCCCTAGCCATGAGGGAAGTGTCTCGGATCCTGGAGTGGGCAGAGACGCACGAATGCTCGCTTTCAGCAATCCACATCACGGGTGTGGACAATTGGGAGGCGGACTTTCTCAGCAGACCATCATTTCATCCGGAGGAATGGTCTCATCACCCCAAAGTGATTGCTGAGATTTGCAACAGTTGGGGAACTTCGGAGATAGATATATAAATATACTGTGTGTGTATACATGTGTCTGCATCACTATGTGTGTATCACTATGTATGTATCACTATGTATGTATCACTGTGTGTATATCGCTATGTGAATAACCTGTGTGTGTACCTATGTGTGTATCACTGTGTATGTATCACTATGTGTTCATAATTGTGTGTGTATATACCTGTGTGTATCACTATGTGTGTATCACTATATGTGTATACCTGTGTTTGTATCACTGTGTTTATCACTATGTGTGTAACCTGTGTGTGTATCACTGTGTGTGTATACTTGTGTGTATGTATCAGTGTGTGTTTTATCACTATGTGTGTATACCTGTGTGTATTACTGTGTGTGTGTAACCTGTGTGTATTACTGTGTTTGTGTGTAACCTGTGTGTGTATCACTGTGTGTATCACTATGTGTGTATATCTGTTTATAACTGTGTGTGTATCCTTGTGTTTTTTGTAGGACTTGACCCCTGTATGTATCACTATGTGTGTATCACTATATGTGTATACCTGTGTTTGTATCACTATGTGTGTATACTTGTGTGTGTTTTATCACTATGTGTGTATACCTGTGTGTATCACTATGTTTGTAACCTGTGTATGTATCACTATGTGTATAACCTGTGTGTATCACTGTGTGTGTATACCTGTGTATGTATCACTGTGTGTAACCTGTGTGTATATACCTGTGTGTGTATGCCTGTGTGTGTATCGCTGTGTGTATCACTATGTGAGTATATCTGTGTATCCCTATGTGTATCACTATGTCTGTAACCTGTGTATCACTGTGTGTATCACTATGTGTGTAACCTGTGTGTCTATAACTCAGGGGTCAAGTCGAGCGGGAAAGCATGGGAACAGAGTTCCTGCACTAATTTTGCAGGAGGAATTAAGTTCACCCTGGAAAGAGATCAGAAACATTCAGTAAACACTGCTGCTGTTGGTGGGAGGAGCTGGAACACAGTCTGGTTAGAGGGATAGTGAGAGCCTCTAGTATGGGCAGTAACACTTCCTACAATACACTAAGCCCGTCAGCAGTCCTACTGTGTGAACACACTGCACTGTGTGGAACACATGGTGCTTACATTTCTGTGTGGCTTGCTCTGGGGTTATTTAGTTCTCCTCAGAAGAATTATTATTAATAATTCATGTATAAAAAACAATATTAATTGTGAGGGGGGGTGGAAGTCTTGATGAGTTCCCACAATTTTTTTTTTGTAGGACTTGACTCCTGGTATAACTATGTGTGACCTGTGTGTGCATCACTGTGTGTGTATCACTATATGTGTAACCTGTGTGTATCACTATGTGTGTAACCTGTGTGTGTATTACTATGTGTGTAACCTGTGTGTATCACTATGTGTGTAACCTATGTGTGTATCACTATGTGTGTATATCTGTGTGTATCACTGTGTGTATATCTGTGTGTATCACTGTTTATACCTGTGTGTGTGTGTCACTATGTTTGTATACCTGTGTGTGTGTGTGTGTGTGTGTGTCACTGTGTGTGTATATCACTGAGGAAATGTAAGGCAAATTGCCTGGAATGCACATAAAGGTTAAGGCCAAGACGGAGGAGTGGTAATGTTCTGGTTTGTGTGTGTGTGAAACAATGTTGCAGATAGAGAGGAGGGGTTCTAGCTTACCTTTTTAAGCCCTGTACAGGAAGCACAAGTCCTCTTTCTGCTGGTTTCTTCAAAGTTTTCACATGAAGCGTTCAAGGAGATCTAAAGTACCTCCAAAGTGAATTATGGAGGCTAGGGAGGAACCTACAGAGAAAGAAGCTGTAGATGAGAGTGATGAAGCTGATGAATGGATCGCACCATCCCCTGAAACGGTGGGTCGAACCCCTTTGTTTTCTCCTTCCCATGTCCCTCCCCATGGTGAGCCTAGTGAGGGTGGTAGCGCCACGACTATGCCTGAGATCTCTGATCAGGCCCTGTTAGAGGCCATTAATCAGGAGGGTGGATGGGGAGTTAATGTAGGCCCCTCAGATGTGGTTTCTGAGCCTGTGGGCCATGCAGTCTATGTCGGGCCTTCTCGTGGCAATGCAGTGGCCGGCCCTTCTAATTTGGCCCCCGGTCCCCCCAGTGTCCCTCCTGGTCCATCCGTGGTTTTCCCCGGCCCTCCCCATATCAATCCCATTCCCTCATGGCCCTGTAATGTCCCTTCTATAGTTGGTGGGTATAGTGGGAGCACCTTGGCCTTACCTGGGCCTTCCGCGGCCTTGTCCCAAGAATCCATTGCTGGCGTCGGCCATGTCCGGGGCTCCAGGTGGGTCCCACGTGGTCCATAATCCGGCGATCGGTGTTGCGCAGGCTCCTCTGGTGGCTTTAGTCTTCTCCGCGCCGACTTACGGTCTCGGGTCCTACAGCTGCGGTTCTTCCGGTGACGTCACTTCCGGTTCCTCCATTCAACGCCCAGCCGTGAAGAGGAGCGCATTGAGTTCCCCACGCGGCTCTGCAGGTAAGAAAGGAGTGCTGCGGGGGGAACTTTGGCTCCAGGGGTTATGCCTACAGGGGCGATGGAGGCTAAAGGCAGTTGCAAAAAGGGATAATGGAGTGGCAGAGGGGCAATATGCGAGTTATAAGAAGCAATATGGAACCGAATTTGGTTCAGGTGATCAGGATAAAGGGGGCCAATAAAATCCGCTAGCATGCGGTCAGGGGCTAAGGCCTCAACAGGCAAAAATAAAGGTGCTGCGACACCTATTAGGCCTAGTATGAGTAGGATAGAGGGTGATAACGTGGATTCTGATTCCACGGATGTGGCGATTGCCATGGATGATGGTAGCATGGATGGGATGGAATGTGATGATAGACATAGTAGGCCTCAGGGCGCGGCTGCGGTGCCGCCCACTGCTAGGAAGGTAGTTACTAGGTCTGCTGCTAGACAGGGTACCCCATCACAATTTCATAGTCTAGATATGGAATTAGCGCCAACTAGAAGTCTCAAGAAGGCCCCTGCCCAAGGGGAGAGCTGAACTTCCCCTGTGTGGTACTCCTCTCTTGCATTCTGGTTTTAAGGATAGCGACATGGCAACTACTGGCGATTCCGGAAGTGGAAATGTAAGGCAAATTTCCTGGAATGCAGATAAGGGTTAAGGCCAAGATGGAGGAGTAGGAGTGTTCTGGTTTGTGTGTGTGAGAAACAATGTTGCAGATAGAGGGGAGGAGTTCTAGCTTACCTTTTTAAGCCCTGTACAGGAAGTACAAGTCCGCTTTCTGCTGGTTTCTTCAAAGTTTTTACATGAAGCCTTCAAGGAGATCTAAGGTACCTCCAAAACGAATCATGGAGGCTAGGGAGGAACCTACAGAGAGAGTGATGAAGCTGAAGAATGGATCGCACCATCCCCAGACACGGTGGGTCGAACCCCTTTACTTACTCCTTCCCATGTCCCTCCCCAGGGTGGACTTAGTGAGGGTGGTAGCGCCACGACTATGCCTGAGATCTCTGATCAGGACCTGTTAAAGGCCATTAACCAAGAGGGTGGATGGGGAGACAATGTTGGCCCCTAAGATGTGGCGTCTGAGTCCGTGGGCCATGTGGTTTATCCTAGGCCTTCTCATTTAGGGGATGCGGTGGCTGGTTCTTCTAATTTGTCCCCCGGTCCCCCCTGTCCTTCCCGGCCCATCCATCAGTTTTCCAGGCCTTCAGAAGTTACTTTCGGTCCCTTGTGGCCCCATTACTTCCCTGGTATAGTTGGTGGGCATAGTGGGAGTGCCGGGGCCTTACCTGGGCCTTCCGCGGCCTTGTCCCATGAATCCATTGCGGCGGCGGTGTCCCTATTCCATATGCTGGCGTTGGCGATGTCCGGAGCTCCGAGTGGGTCCCACGTGGTCAATGGTACAGTGATCGGTGTTGCGCATGCTCCTCCAGTGGTTTCCTCTGGTCTCGGGTCCTCCAGCGGAGGTACTTCCTGTGACGTCACTTCTGGTAATGTCGCTTCCGTTTCCGCCATTCGATGCCCGGCCGTTAAGAGGAGCAGATCGAGTTCCCCGCATGGCTCTCCAGGTAAGAAAGGAGTGCTGCGTGGGGGAACTTTGGCTCCGGGCGTTAGGCCTACAGGGGTGATGGACGCTCAGGGTGCACGGGGGCTTAAGGCAGTTGAAAAAGGGGCAATGGAGCTGCTAGGGGGCAATATGGAACCGAACTTGGTTCAGGTGCTCGGGAAAAGGGGGCTAATAAAAGCGCTAGTGGCAAAGGCCTCAGCAGGCAAAAATAAAAGTGCTGCGACACCTATTAGGCCCAGTACAAGCAGGATAGAGGGTGATAACGTGGATTCTGATTCCACGGGTATGTCGATTGGCACGGATGATGGCAGCATGGATGGGATTGAATGTGATTATAGGCCTCAGCGTGCGGTCGCAGTTCCAACCACCGCTAGGAAGATAGTTACTAGGTCGGCTGCTAGACAGGGAACCCCATCACAATTTCATAGTCTAGATATGGAATTAGCGCCAACTAGAAGTCGCAAGAAGGCCCCTTCCCAAGCCCCTATAAGACAGTACACTTCGGTGAGGATATTGAGGATTTTTCTGAGGAAGAGCAGAGTGTGCATGTTGGAGAGGGGCGTGGCAAGCGCCCATGCGGGCCCAGAGTGCTTGAGGGGGGGGGAGCAGTGTGCGAGCAGGGGGAAGGAGAGAGCTGAACTTCCCCTGCGTTGTACTCCTCTCTTGCATTCTGTTTTTCAGGATAGCGACATGGCAACTACTGGCGATTCCGGAAGTGGCATGGAGAGAGGAACAGAGATCGGTGCAGATTCCCTGGTGTCGGAGGATGAGCGTCCATCGACTTCGGGCGTGGTGGCGATACCGTCTACGACGAGGTTGCAAACCGTTTGTCCTCAGTTTCAGTGGGGTTCAGGGGTTTCACATCATCTTCGGATGATTCTGGTTCAGAGAATGACAAGGAATTGGGTTTAGATGCTAAGGGTCATAAGCGAATGTATATAATGCTTAAGTGGGTGACAGAGGAACGAAAGGCTGCTAGGAAGGGGTTGCAAAGATCTTCAGAACCTGATACCTCTGAGAAGTCTGATAGGGCATCCCAACCCAGATCCAGAGTCAGTGAGGTGCGTGGACCTGCTAACCGCAAGGTGGCGCTCAAAACTAAGACGGTTCGGCACAGGGAAATATGTCAATATCTTTGAGCTCTCTGTGGGAGCCTTGAGGCAGAAGGAGAGAGCTGAAGATGGGACTGGGCCGAAGAAATACCAGCGCCATGACACGTTCCAGGAGTGGAAACGTTGTTTCAGGATATACTCTTCTTGCTTTTTGGAGAAGAGGCCTGATCAGTGTTTAACCATATTAAAATATATGGAAAACATGGAAGTTATTGCAGAAAATTTTCGTGACAGAGCCTGGCGGGATTATGACGAAGAATTTTGCAGGAAGATGGTAGGTAACTTTGGATGTGTTGAGATGCAGTTTTGGGCCCGGCTGGGTACTGAAAAGATCCCGGGGACCTCTTCTCCTCCAGCAGGATCACACCAGGTATGTTCTGCTAGTAAATTTCGCAGACTCCCTGCCGGGGTCTGTTGGAAATTTCAAGATAACACTGCGCTCTGGGAACTGCGTGTTCCTTTCGGCACGCATGCTGCAACTGTGGGGGACCTCACCCGGCAGATTGCATCAAGAAAAGCGAGAAGCAAGATAGGGTTGGACCAAGAGACCCTGCTGTTGGTAAGAGCGGACACCCCGCTGAGGGTGGCCACAATTAGACCTTGGCTCGCTCTGTACCCTGATAGGGATTCGGCTGCCTTGCTGGGGTTGGGCCTCCAGAAAGGTTTCATTATTCAGGTACAAGGTAAGGTTAAAGGTTCTGTGGACCGCAGGAATCTTAAATCGGCTTACCAGTTTCCAGATGCATTGAAGGAGACATTGGGTAAGGAAGTTTCACTGGGTCGGATGGCTGGACCATTTAGGGTAAAGCGATACCGGGATTGGTTATTTCTCCTTTGGGGGTCGTGCCAAAGAATGACTCAGGGAAGTTCAGGATGATTCAACATCTTTCCTACCCAAAAGGCAGGTCAGTGAATGACGCCATCCCGCTGGAATTGAGCACGGTTCATTATCAGTCCTTTGATGATGCACTAAGGGTGGTTCAGAGGTCTGGTCAAGGTGCCTTGCTGATTATAAAAAATCTCTTTTCTAATATGCGTGCACCTATGTTAAAAACACTAGCTAAATATCTACCAAACAACAATGGTCTTGAAAATTATTTGTAAAAAATAAATAATAAATTAATGGAAAAAAAATATATATTAAAGAGTAGATGCAAGTAGATGCTTAGAAAAGAATACCATTAAACGTTTGAAAAAATAAATCTTGTGTTATTGTCACTATAATAATGCTTTACCAACAATACTGGCTGAAAAATATATCTATTTAGTTCACATGCAACATATAAAACAATTTAAAAGGTTGTCTAGTAGTGTGTATATATATATATAAAAGTTGGTACCAACCATTACAAAATAATACATTTCAATATTCTCAAATCTGTAAAAATATATAGTAAATAAAGTGCAGTTCTATGATTCAAAATCCTATAAACATAAAACTCATACAGGAAAAGCTACAACAAATATTTGCTATTTAGTGTTACCCCTAATAACTCTAACAACAATCTATTAGAGTGGAGCAAACAAATGGTTATATAAATAAAATCCCTTTGGGTTTTCCTTTAGTGAATCTGACGGTAGACGCGAGATCCACTAGTCTCTATTACGTAGTTTGGTAAACAGTGTACAGTTCGGGTTTTTTCAGACAGTTAGTAGTCTTTTGTAATGCAATTTATAAGCACAGTCTTAGCTCTTTATTTGTGTTTTCTAATAAGGTACCTTATTTACCCAGTCGTCGGTCCAAGTA
Organism: Bombina bombina; assembly: GCF_027579735.1. Lineage (NCBI taxonomy): Eukaryota > Metazoa > Chordata > Amphibia > Anura > Bombinatoridae > Bombina > Bombina bombina. Next base: position 430,387,807 of record NC_069505.1, read on the forward strand.
GTGTGTGGTCACATTAATACACCAGTGTGTACAGGTAGATGCAGGAAAAAAACTTTTTGCAAGTATATCTTTAGTAGTTTCCAACGATGTTCGGGCGTGTGCGTCTCCTAAGGTGCTCCTATGTCACTCCGTGTCCGGTTCTGGGCACGCCCACTAATTGCGGGATTGACAAGTGAGCAACGATGTGTGTGGTAATCCTGTGCGGTGTGTTCTTACACCTGTTTTGTTGTAGCAGTCTGTATCCAAGCAACGCGTTTCAGCTCTAGGGAGCCTTTTTCAAGCTATGACAGGCGTGCTAAGATCCTCTTTTTTTAAACCCTTCAAGTCGTACCTGATTGGATATCCCATTGTGATTGAACACATAAACGTCCTTTGATTGTTTTCAGGCAACACTTATTTGAGGCATATAATTGAAACAATTGTATTTAGAAACAATCTTAGTGCTAAATACGTCAATTGAGTGTCCTATTTAGTTATTTATATGGATACAAAAAACAAAGCAAGTTCTTAGTTCTCTATTTCACCTTAGTTAAAGATCTATGTTTTATTATGAAAAACAGCATAAATATGATAATGGAATTAACCAGCAATTGGTATATGCAAAAGGGAAATTTTATGTGTATATATTAAAAAAACAGCATCATTAGTAATTGATTATTAAATGTGGCTTAAAAAAAATATTTTATACATCAAATTCTTTTAAAATTATTTTTTATAAAAAAACATTATTGTTTGTTTTTTAAAAGCGCATATTATAAAAAAATCAGATTTAACTACTATCCAGTATTGCAGAAAGACACAGAAAGCTCTTTCACTCCAGGACCGTCACGCCAGAAATACCTGAATCACCTGGTTAGACGGTAGGAGTACAGACCAACGGAGGATCTACCAGTGTGCACACTAAGGGAAGTTTGGAGAAAACTGCAAACATTCACTACAAGTGATACAGCACGACCCCGGTGGGACCCAGGCGAGCAGGCTGAAGATTAGCCGCCTTCATTACCGGAAGACCGGGTGTGTGTATTGAATTGCAAGATTTATCACGTGTGGAATTGGAAGTGTTCCAAATACCAAACACAGACAATTCGATTGGCCACAACATAAGAGACTCACAAGTACATTGAAAACACCACCATTTACCTGTTTTGTTACATGCTACTTAAGAGACTTATAAGCCCTTACGGAAGAACACCAGCCAACAGCGCATATATGAATATGCGAACACTGCTTTAAACAGACTCTGATTAGTTTTCAACACACAATACAAGTTACTGTGAAATCTCAGAGGAAGTCACTGTAGTTGTCATTCAATCCGGTTTTCTTGCAACAGTGTATTTTAGCTACATATATCAACTGTTTAAATTAAGTCGTCCAACAAGCTATTATCACATGTTTACTAGTAGATAAAATCTGCCCTGCATCAAATGTGTTTTTTAGTTTGCTGATCAAATTCATTACTTTTTAGAAAGAAATAGGTTGCGTAAAAATTTAGATTTATTGGACACCGGTGTCCTAGCACATTAGTCAATAAAAAAATTTAAATGTCTGATTTTTTAAATGTCTGATTTTTTGTACTTATATGAACAATTTTGAGAGTATTATACAAATATGTATTATTAATAAAATTTGTTATGAACAATTAGTACCTACAGCAACTTGCATTTTTATAATTTTTTAATTTTGTATTAATTTTTTTAATTCTGTATTAATTATTTAGATAAAGTGATTTTGAAGAACTTGCAGTATTTCAAACCAGTTCTGACGGTTTAACTCTATAAATTTTCTGAGTTGGAGCTGTATACCTTACTCTAAGGATCAATATTGTATTGGACAGATAGCCTTTAGGCGCCGCCTCCACCCTATGTACTGAAATTCCCCCAATCTAATTGCACAAGTTGTGAGAGGTGCAATTAGGAGGTAGGCAATTCTGGTTAACACACTATCGGTTTACATTAACCTTGTAACTAGTTTTGACACGTCTTCACCCAACTGGGCAGAAATGGTCCTCCAGACGGCCAGAAGTCTTCATCCTATCCGGGCAGAAGATAGAAGATGCCGTCTGGATGAAGACTTCTGCCTGTCTGGAGGTCCTCTACTGCCCGGATAGGATGAAGATTTCTGCCCGTCTGGAGGACCACTTCTGCCCGGTTGGGTGAAGACATCTCAAAGTAGGGTGATCTTCAAGGGGTTAGTGTTAGGTTTTATTAAGGGGGGATTGGGTGGGTTTTGGAGTAGGGTTGGGTGTGTGGGTGGTGGGTTTTAATGTTGGGGGGGGTATTGTATTTTTTACAGGTAAAAGAGCTGATTACTTTGGGGCAATGCCCCTCAAAAAGCCCTTTTAAGGGCTATTTGTAATTTAGTATAGGATAGGGATTTTTATTATTTTGGGGGGCTTTTTTATTTTATTAGGGGGATTAGAGTAGGTGTAATTAGTTTAAAATGCTGTAATTATTTTATTATTTACTGTAATTTAGTGTGTTTTTTTTCGTACTTTAGATAATTTTATTTAATTGTAATTAATTGTATTTAGTTTAGTGAATTCATTTAATTGTAGTGTAGTGTTAGGTGTAATTGTAACCTAGGTTAGGTTTTATTTTACAGGTACATTTGTCTTTATTTTAACTAGGAAGTTATTAAATAGTTAATAACTATTTAATAACTTTTACCTAGTTAAAAGAAAGACAGAGTTGCCTGTAAAATAAAAATAAACCCTAAGCTAGATAAAATGTAACCATTAGTTATATTGTAGCTAGCTTAGGGTTTATTTTATAGGTAAGTACATTTAGTTTTAAATAGGAATAATTTATTTAATTGTAGTTATATTATTTAGATTTATTTAAATAATATCTCAGTTAGGGGGGGTTAGGGTTAGGGTTAGACTTAGGTTTAGGGGTTAATACATTTAATATATTTGCGGCGACGTTGGGGGCAGCAGATTAGGGGTCAATAAATGTAGGTAGGTGTCGGCGATGTTAGGGACGGTAGATTAGGGGTTAATAAAATTTAAATAATGTTTGGGAGGCGGGAGTGCGGCGGTTTAGGGGTTAATATATTTATTGAAGTGGCGGCGATGTCCGGTCGGCAGATTAAGGGTTAAAAATTTATTTAAGTGTTTGTGATGTGGGGGGGGGGCTCTGTTTAGGGGTTAATAGGTAGTTTATGGGTGTTAGTGTACTTTTTAGCACTTTAGTTAAGAGTTTTATGTTACGGCGTTAGCCCATAAAACTCTTAACTACTGACTTTTAAATGCGGTAGGAGTCTTGACATTAGAGGGTGTACCGCTCAATTTTTCCAAGACTCGTAATACCGGCGTTAGGAAAATCCCATTGAAAAGATAGGATATGCAATTGACGTAAGGGGATTTGCGGTATGCTCGAATCGCGGAAAAAAAAGTGAGCGGTACACCTGTACCTGCCAGACTCATAATACCAGCGGGCGTTAAAAAGCAGCATCGGACCTCTCAACGCTGCTTTTTAAGGCTAACGCAAGACTCGTAATCTAGGCGTATGTGTGTGTGTGTGTGAATCACTGTGTGTGTGTGTGTGTATCACTGTGTATGTGTGTCACTATGTGTGTATCACTATGTGTGTGTGTCACTATGTGTGTGTGTATCACTATGTGTGTCACTATGTGTTTGTCACTGTGTGTATGTGTGTCACTATGTGCGTGTGTTACTATGTGTGTGTATCATTATGTGTGTGTGTATCACTGTGTGTGTGTATCACTGTGTGTGTATCACTGTGTGTGTGTGTCACTATCGGTGTGTATCACTGTGGGTGTATGTGTGTGTGTGTCACTATGTGTGTGTATCACTGTGTGTGTGTGTCACTATGTGTGTGCATACCTGTGTGTGTATCACTATGTGTGTGCATGTGTGTCACTATGTGTGTGTGTATCACTATGTATGTGTCACTATGTGTGTGTATCACTATGTGTGTATACCCCTATGTGTGTGTAGTATCACTATGTGTGTGAGTGTATCACTTTGTATGTGTGTCACTATGTGTGTGTGTCACTATGTGTGTGTGTATCACTATGTGTGTCACTATGTGTGTGTCACTGTGTGTATGTGTGTCACTATGTGCATGTGTTACTATGTGTGTGTATCACTATGTGTGTGTGTGTGTGTAACACTGTGTGTGTGTATCACTGTGTGTGTGTGTGTGTCACTATCGGTGTGTATCACTGTGGGTGTATGTGTGTGTGTGTCACTATGTGTGTGTATCACTGTGTGTGTGTGTCACTATGTGTGTGCATACCTGTGTGTGTATCACTATGTGTGTGCATGTGTGTCACTATGTGTGTGTGTATCACTATGTATGTGTCACTATGTGTGTATACCTATGTGTGTGTAGTATCACTATGTGTGTGAGTGTATCACTTTGTGTGTGTGTCACTGTGTGTGTATCACTATGTGTGTGTGTACCACTTTGTGTGTGTATCACTATGTGTGTGTAGTATCACTATGTATGTATACCTGTGTGTGTATCACTGTGTGTGTGTATCACTATGTGTGTGTCACTATGTGTGTATACCTGTGTGTGTATCACTATGTGTGTGTGTGACTGTGTGTGTATCACTATGTGTGTGTCTATCACTATGTGTGTGAGTGTTTCACTATGTGTGTGTAGTATCACTATGTATGTATACCTGTGTGTATCATTATGTGTGTGTGTGTATCACTATGTGTGTGTTACTGTGTGTGTATATCTGTGTGTATCACTGTATTCGTGTGTCACTACAGGGAGTGCAGAATTATTAGGCAAATGAGTATTTTGACCACATCATCCTCTTTATGCATGTTGTCTTACTCCAAGCTGTATAGGCTCGAAAGCCTACTACCAATTAAGCATATTAGGTGATGTGCATCTCTGTAATGAGAAGGGGTGTGGTCTAATGACATCAACACCCTATATCAGGTGTGCATAATTATTAGGCAACTTCCTTTCCTTTGACAAAATGGGTCAAAAGAAGGACTTGACAGGCTCAGAAAAGTCAAAAATAGTGAGATATCTTGCAGAGGGATGCAGCACTCTTAAAATTGCAAAGCTTCTGAAGCGTGATCATCGAACAATCAAGCGTTTCATTCAAAATAGTCAACAGGGTCGCAAGAAGCGTGTGGAAAAACCAAGGCGCAAAATAACTGCCCATGAACTGAGAAAAGTCAAGTGTGCAGCTGCCAAGATGCCACTTGCCACCAGTTTGGCCATATTTCAGTGCTGCAACATCACTGGAGTGCCCAAAAGCACAAGGTGTGCAATACTCAGAGACATGGCCAAGGTAAGAAAGGCTGAAAGACGACCACCACTGAACAAGACACACAAGCTGAAACGTCAAGACTGGACCAAGAAATATCTCAAGACTGATTTTTCTAAGGTTTTATGGACTGATGAAATGAGAGTGAGTCTTGATGGGCCAGATGGATGGGCCCGTGGCTGGATTGGTAAAGGGCAGAGAGCTCCAGTCCGACTCAGACGCCAGCAAGGTGGAGGTGGAGTACTGGTTTGGGGCTGGTATCATCAAAGATGAGCTTGTGGGGCCTTTTCGGGTTGAGGATGGAGTCAAGCTCAATTCCCAGTCCTACTGCCAGTTTCTGGAAGACACCTTCTTCAAGCAGTGGTACAGGAAGAAGTCTGCATCCTTCAAGAAAAACATGATTTTCATGCAGGACAATGCTCCATCACACGCGTCCAAGTACTCCACAGCGTGGCTGGCAAGAAAGGGTATAAAAGAAGAAAATCTAATGACATGGCCTCCTTGTTCACCTGATCTGAACCCCATTGAGAACCTGTGGTCCATCATCAAATGTGAGATTTACAAGGAGGGAAAACAGTACACCTCTCTGAACAGTGTCTGGGAGGCTGTGGTTGCTGCTGCACGCAATGTTTATGGTGAACAGATCAAAACACTGACAGAATCCATGGATGGCAGGCTTTTGAGTGTCCTTGCAAAGAAAGGTGGCTATATTGGTCACTGATTTGTTTTTGTTTTGTTTTTGAATGTCAGAAATGTATATTTGTGAATGTTGAGATGTTATATTGGTTTCACTGGTAAAAATAAATAATTGAAATGGGTATATATTTGTTTTTTGTTAAGTTGCCTAATAATTATGCACAGTAATAGTCACCTGCACACACAGATATCCCCCTAAAATAGCTATAACTAAAAACAAACTAAAAACTACTTCCAAAACTATTCAGCTTTGATATTAATGAGTTTTTTTGGGTTCATTGAGAACATGGTTGTTGTTCAATAATAAAATTAATCCTCAAAAATACAACTTGCCTAATAATTCTGCACTCCCTGTATGTGTGTGTGTGACTGTATCACTGTGTGTGTGTATATCACTGTGTGTGTATCACTATGTGAGTGTATCACTGTGTGTGTGTGTATCACTATGTGTGTATCACTGTGTGTGTGTATCACTATGTATGTGTGTGTATCACTATGTGTGTATCACTATGTGTGTGTGTGTGTGTCACTGTGTGTGTGTCACTATGTGTGTGTTACTGTGTGTGTATCACTGTATTCGTGTGTCACTATGTGTTTGTGACTGTATCACTGTGTGTATATCACTGTGTGTATCACTGTGTGAGTATCACTATGTGTGTATCACTGTGTGTGTGTATCACTATGTTTGTGTGTGTATCACTGTGTGTGTGTGTGTCACTGTGTGTGTGTGTGTCACTATGTGTGTGTGTGTCACTGTGTGTGTCACTATGTGTGTGTGTCACTGTGTGTGTGTCACTATGTGTGTGTGTGTGTGTCACTATGTGTGTGTGTCACTATGTGTGTGTGTCACTATGTGTGTGTATCACTATGTATGTGTGTCACTATGTGTGTGTATCACTATGTGTGTGTCACTGTGTTTGTGTATCACAATGTGTGTGTGAGTGTGTCACTATGTGTGTGTATCACTATGTGTGTGTGTCACTGTGTTTGTGTATCACAATGTGTGTGTGAGTGTGTCACTATGTGTGTGTATCACTATGTGTGTGTGTCACTATGCGTGTGTGTGTATCACTATGTGTGTGTGTGTATCACTATGTGTGTGTCACTGTGTGTGTGTATCACTATGTGTGTGTGTCTATCACTATGTGTGTGTATCACTGTGTGTGTGTGTATCACTGTGTGTGTGTATCACTGTGTTTGTGTATCACAATGTGTGTGTGAGTGTGTCACTATGTGTGTGTATCACTATGTGTGTGTGTCACTATGTGTGTGTGTGTGTATCACTATGTGTGTGTGTGTATCACTATGTGTGTGTGTGTCACTGTGTGTGTGTATCACTATGTGTGTGTGTCTATCACTATGTGTGTGTATCACTGTGTGTGTGTGTGTCACTGTGTGTGTGTATCACTATGTGTGTGTATCTCTGTGTATCACTGTACTGTACATCTGTCTCTTGGTCAGTGCTGTGGTGCAGAGTGACCTTTAGCCCAGTTGGCCAGTGTTGCTGTGACATGCAGGGGCAGAACAGTGTTTGGGCTACGTGAGTTCTGGCTTGTTTATCAGCAGCAGCTGACTGAGCAGAAGGCCTGTGATTGGCTGCTAAAGTCACCGCACCTCCCCCAGGCACCAGCCCCTCTCACACCCTCCCCCGTGTTCAGCTCATTGAATGCCCAGGCTGCTGTGCTGCAAATGCAGAGCTATGGAACACAAGGGCCCCCCGCAGCACAGGGACACACTCTGCTTGTTTGATGTGGATGGCACCTTAACCGGAGCCCGGGAGGTAAGTACCCCAGTGCCAGGCAGCAGGTCACTCAAGGTCAAGTGGTCTAATCTGTATTATGTAGCTGCTGTGTCTGTTCCAGGCTCACACAACCTGTCCTGTTCCTGCCTCCCACAACCTGTCCTGTTCCTGCCTCCCACAACCTGTCCTGTTCCTGCCTCCCACAACCTGTCCTGCTCCAGCCTCCCACAACCTGTCCTGTTCCAGCCTCCCACAACCTGTCCTGTTCCAGCCTCCCACCACCTGTCCTGTTCCAGCCTCCCACCACCTGTCCTGTTCCAGCCTCCCACCACCTGTCCTGTTCCTGCCTCCCACCACCTGTCCTGTTCCTGCCTCACACAACGTGTCCTGTTCCTGCCTCACACAACCTGTCCTGTTCCTGCCTCACACAACCTGTCCTGTTCCAGCCTCACACAACCTGTCCTGTTCCAGCCTCACACAACCTGTCCTGTTCCTGCCTCACACAACCTGTCCTGTTCCTGCCTCACACAACCTGTCCTGTTCCTGCCTCACACAACCTGTCCTGTTCCTGCCTCACACAACCTGTCCTGTTCCTGCCTCACACAACCTGTCCTGTTCCTGCCTCACACAACCTGTCCTGTTCCTGCCTCACACAACCTGTCCTGTTCCTGCCTCACACAACCTGTCCTGTTCCTGCCTCACACAACCTGTCCTGTTCCAGCCTCACACAACCTGTCCTGTTCCAGCCTCACACAACCTGTCCTGTTCCAGCCTCACACAACCTGTCCTGTTCCAGCCTCCCACAACCTGTCCTGTTCCTGCCTCCCACAACCTGTCCTGTTCCTGCCTCCCACAACCTGTCCTGTTCCAGCCTCCCACAACCTGTCCTGTTCCAGCCTCCCACCACCTGTCCTGTTCCAGCCTCCCACCACCTGTCCTGTTCCAGCCTCCCACCACCTGTCCTGTTCCTGCCTCCCACCACCTGTCCTGTTCCTGCCTCCCACAACCTGTCCTGTTCCTGCCTCACACAACGTGTCCTGTTCCTGCCTCACACAACCTGTCCTGTTCCTGCCTCACACAACCTGTCCTGTTCCAGCCTCACACAACCTGTCCTGTTCCTGCCTCACACAACCTGTCCTGTTCCTGCCTCACACAACCTGTCCTGTTCCTGCCTCACACAACCTGTCCTGTTCCTGCCTCACACAACCTGTCCTGTTCCTGCCTCACACAACCTGTCCTGTAAATGTGATGCTCAGATATTAGACTGTCATCTCTCTGTATTTTCTGCTTCCTTTTGTTTTTGTATCCAATTCCCTCCTCACTTATTTACCTGTCATCTCTCTGTATAAAGCACTAACTCCTCACTTATTTACCTGTCATCTCTCTGTATAAAGCACTAACTCCTCACTTATTTACCTGTCATCTCTCTGTATAAAGCACTAACTTATCACTTATTTACCTGTCATCTCTCTGTATAAAGCACTAACTCCTCACTTATTTACCTCTCATCTCTCTGTATAAAGCACTAACTTCTCACTTATTTACCTCTCATCTCTCTGTATAAAGCACTAACTTCTCACTTATTTACCTGTCATCTCTCTGTATAAAGCGCTAACTTCTCACTTATTTACCTCTCATCTCTCTATATAAAGCGCTAACTCCTCACTTATTTACCTCTCATCTCTCTGTATAAAGCACTAACTCCTCACTTATTTACCTCTCATCTCTCTGTATAAAGCACTAACTCCTCACTTATTTACCTGTCATCTCTCTGTATAAAGCACTAACTTCTTACTTATTTACCTGTCATCTCTCTGTATAAAGCACTAACTTCTCACTTATTTACCTCTCATCTCTCTGTATAAAGCACTAACTTCTCACTTATTTACCTGTCATCTCTCTGTATAAAGCACTAACTCACTTATTTACCTGTCATCTCTCTGTATAAAGCACTAACTCCTCACTTATTTACCTCTCATCTCTCTGTATAAAGCACTAACTCCTCACTTATTTACCTCTCATCTCTCTGTATAAAGCACTAACTTCTCACTTATTTACCTCTCATCTCTCTGTATAAAGCACTAACTCCTCACTTATTTACCTGTCATCTCTCTGTATAAAGCACTAACTTCTCACTTATTTACCTTTCATCTCTCTGTATAAAGCACTAACTTATCACTTATTTACCTCTCATCTCTCTGTATAAAGCACTAACTCCTCACTTATTTACCTCTCATCTCTCTGTATAAAGCACTAACTCCTCACTTATTTACCTCTCATCTCTCTGTATAAAGCACTAACTCCTCACTTATTTACCTCTCATCTCTCTGTATAAAGCACTAACTCCTCACTTATTTACCTGTCATCTCTCTGTATAAAGCACTAACTCCTCACTTATTTACCTCTCATCTCTCTGTATAAAGCACTAACTCCTCACTTATTTACCTGTCATCTCTCTGTATAAAGCGCTAACTTCTCACTTATTTACCTCTCATCTCTCTGTATAAAGCGCTAACTTCTCACTTATTTACCTCTCATCTCTCTGTATAAAGCGCTAACTTCTCACTTATTTACCTCTCATCTCTCTGTATAAAGCACTAACTCCTCACTTATTTACCTGTCATCTCTCTGTATAAAGCACTAACTCCTCACTTATTTACCTGTCATCTCTCTGTATAAAGCACTAACTCACTTATTTACCTCTCATCTCTCTGTATAAAGCACTAACTCCTCACTTATTTACCTGTCATCTCTCTGTATAAAGCACTAACTCACTTATTTACCTGTCATCTCTCTGTATAAAGCACTAACTCCTCACTTATTTACCTCTCATCTCTCTGTATAAAGCACTAACTCCTCACTTATTTACCTCTCATCTCTCTGTATAAAGCACTAACTCCTCACTTATTTACCTCTCATCTCTCTGTATAAAGCACTAACTCCTCACTTATTTACCTCTCATCTCTCTGTATAAAGCACTAACTCCTCACTTATTTTCCTGTCATCTCTCTGTATAAAGCACTAACTCCTCACTTATTTACCTCTCATCTCTCTGTATAAAGCACTAACTCCTCACTTATTTACCTGTCATCTCTCTGTATAAAGCACTAACTCCTCACTTATTTACCTCTCATCTCTCTGTATAAAGCACTAACTCCTCACTTATTTACCTGTCATCTCTCTGTATAAAGCACTAACTCCTCACTTATTTACCTCTCATCTCTCTGTATAAAGCACTAACTCCTCACTTATTTACCTGTCATCTCTCTGTATAAAGCACTAACTCCTCACTTATTTACCTCTCATCTCTCTGTATAAAGCACTAACTCCTCACTTATTTACCTCTCATCTCTCTGTATAAAGCACTAACTCCTCACTTATTTACCTCTCATCTCTCTGTATAAAGCACTAACTCCTCACTTATTTACCTCTCATCTCTCTGTATAAAGCACTAACTTCTTACTTATTTACCTCTCATCTCTCTGTATAAAGCGCTAACTTCTCACTTATTTACCTCTCATCTCTCTGTATAAAGCACTAACTTCTCACTTATTTACCTCTCATCTCTCTGTATAAAGCACTAACTCCTCACTTATTTACCTCTCATCTCTCTGTATAAAGCACTAACTCCTCACTTATTTACCTCTCATCTCTCTGTATAAAGCACTAACTTCTCACTTATTTACCTCTCATCTCTCTTTATAAAGCACTAACTCCTCACTTATTTACCTGTCATCTCTCTGTATAAAGCACTAACTCCTCACTTATTTACCTGTCATCTCTCTGTATAAAGCACTAACTTCTCACTTATTTACCTCTCATCTCTCTGTATAAAGCACTAACTCCTCAGTTATTTACCTCTCATCTCTCTGTATAAAGCACTAACTTCTCACTTATTTACCTCTCATCTCTCTGTATAAAGCACTAACTCCTCACTTATTTACCTGTCATCTCTCTGTATAAAGCACTAACTCCTCACTTATTTACCTCTCATCTCTCTGTATAAAGCACTAACTTCTCACTTATTTACCTGTCATCTCTCTGTATAAAGCACTAACTCCTCACTTATTTACCTGTCATCTCTCTGTATAAAGCACTAACTTCTCACTTATTTACCTCTCACCTCTCTGTATAAAGCACTAACTTCTCACTTATTTACCTGTCATCTCTCTGTATAAAGCACTAACTTATCACTTATTTACCTGTCATCTCTCTGTATAAAGCACTAACTTCTCACTTATTTACCTCTAATCTCTCTGTATAAAGCACTAACCCCTACTCACTTATTTACCTGTCATCTCTCTGTATAAAGCACTAACTCCTCACTTATTTACCTGTCATCTCTCTGTATAAAGCACTAACTCCTCACTTATTTACCTCTCATCTCTCTGTATAAAGCACTAACTCCTCACTTATTTACCTGTCATCTCTCTGTATAAAGCACTAACTCACTTATTTACCTTTCATCTCTCTGTATAAAGCACTAACTTATCACTTATTTACCTGTCATCTCTCTGTATAAAGCACTAACTCCTCACTTATTTACCTCTCATCTCTCTGTATAAAGCACTAACTCCTCACTTATTTACCTCTCATCTCTCTGTATAAAGCACTAACTTATCACTTATTTACCTCTCATCTCTCTGTATAAAGCACTAACTCCTCACTTATTTACCTGTCATCTCTCTGTATAAAGCGCTAACTTCTCACTTATTTACCTGTCATCTCTCTGTATAAAGCACTAACTCCTCACTTATTTACCTCTCATCTCTCTGTATAAAGCACTAACTTCTCACTTATTTACCTCTCATCTCTCTGTATAAAGCACTAACTTCTCACTTATTTACCGCTCATCTCTCTGTATAAAGCACTAACTCCTCACTTATTTACCTCTCATCTCTCTGTATAAAGCACTAACTCCTCACTTATTTACCTCTCATCTCTCTGTATAAAGCGCTAACTCCTCACTTATTTACCTGTCATCTCTCTGTATAAAGCACTAACTTCTCACTTATTTACCTGTCATCTCTCTGTATAAAGCACTAACTCCTCACTTATTTACCTGTCATCTCTCTGTATAAAGCACTAACTCACTTATTTACCTGTCATCTCTCTGTATGAAGCACTAACTCCTCACTTATTTACCTGTCATCTCTCTGTATAAAGCACTAACTCACTTATTTACCTGTCATCTCTCTGTATAAAGCACTAACTCCTCACTTATTTACCTCTCATCTCTCTGTATAAAGCACTAACTCCTCACTTATTTACCTCTCATCTCTCTGTATAAAGCACTAACTCCTCACTTATTTACCTGTCATCTCTCTGTATAAAGCACTAACTCCTCACTTATTTACCTCTCATCTCTCTGTATAAAGCACTAACTCCTCACTTATTTACCTGTCATCTCTCTGTATAAAGCACTAACTCCTCACTTATTTACCTGTCATCTCTCTGTATAAAGCACTAACTTCTTACTTATTTACCTCTCATCTCTCTGTATAAAGCACTAACTCCTCACTTATTTACCTGTCATCTCTCTGTATAAAGCACTAACTCCTCACTTATTTACCTGTCATCTCTCTGTATAAAGCACTAACTTCTCACTTATTTACCTGTCATCTCTCTGTATAAAGCACTAACTTCTCACTTATTTACCTCTCATCTCTCTGTATAAAGCACTAACTTCTCACTTATTTACCTGTCATCTCTCTGTATAAAGCACTAACTCCTCACTTATTTACCTGTCATCTCTCTGTATAAAGCACTAACTCCTCACTTATTTACCTGACATCTCTCTGTATAAAGCACTAACTCCTCACTTATTTACCTGTCATCTCTCTGTATAAAGCACTAACTTCTCACTTATTTACCTGTCATCTCTCTGTATAAAGCACTAACTCCTCACTTATTTACCTGTCATCTCTCTGTATAAAGCACTAACTCCTCACTTATTTACCTGTCATCTCTCTGTATAAAGCACTAACTTCTCACTTATTTACCTGTCATCTCTCTGTATAAAGCACTAACTTCTCACTTATTTACCTCTCATCTCTCTGTATAAAGCACTAACTTCTCACTTATTTACCTGTCATCTCTCTGTATAAAGCACTAACTTCTCACTTATTTACCTCTCATCTCTCTGTATAAAGCACTAACTCCTCACTTATTTACCTCTCATCTCTCTGTATAAAGCACTAACTCCTCACTTATTTACCTCTCATCTCTCTGTATAAAGCACTAACTCCTCACTTATTTACCTCTCATCTCTCTGTATAAAGCACTAACTCCTCACTTATTTACCTCTCATCTCTCTGTATAAAGCACTAACTCCTCACTTATTTACCTCTCATCTCTCTGTATAAAGCACTAACTCCTCACTTATTTACCTCTCATCTCTCTGTATAAAGCACTAACTCCTCACTTATTTACCTCTCATCTCTCTGTATAAAGCACTAACTCCTCACTTATTTACCTGTCATCTCTCTGTATAAAGCACTAATTCCTCACTTATTTACCTGTCATCTCTCTGTATAAAGCACTAACTCCTCACTTATTTACCTGTCATCTCTCTGTATAAAGCACTAATTCCTCACTTATTTACCTGTCATCTCTCTGTATAAAGCACTAACTTCTCACTTATTTACCTCTCATCTCTCTGTATAAAGCACTAACTCCTCACTTATTTACCTGTCATCTCTCTGTATAAAGCACTAACTCCTCACTTATTTACCTCTCATCTCTCTGTATAAAGCACTAACTTCTCACTTATTTACCTCTCATCTCTCTGTATAAAGCACTAACTTCTCACTTATTTACCTCTCATCTCTCTGTATAAAGCACTAACTCCTCACTTATTTACCTGTCATCTCTCTGTATAAAGCACTAACTTCTCACTTATTTACCTTTCATCTCTCTGTATAAAGCACTAACTCCTCACTTATTTACCTGTCATCTCTCTGTATAAAGCACTAACTCCTCACTTATTTACCTCTCATCTCTCTGTATAAAGCACTAACTCCTCACTTATTTACCTCTCATCTCTCTGTATAAAGCACTAACTCCTCACTTATTTACCTCTCATCTCTCTGTATAAAGCACTAACTTCTCACTTATTTACCTGTCATCTCTCTGTATAAAGCACTAACTCCTCACTTATTTACCTCTCATCTCTCTGTATAAAGCACTAACTCCTCACTTATTTACCTCTCATCTCTCTGTATAAAGCACTAACTCCTCACTTATTTACCTGACATCTCTCTGTATAAAGCACTAATTCCTCACTTATTTACCTCTCATCTCTCTGTATAAAGCACTAACTCCTCACTTATTTACCTCTCATCTCTCTGTATAAAGCACTAACTCCTCACTTATTTACCTCTCATCTCTCTGTATAAAGCACTAACTCCTCACTTATTTACCTCTCATCTCTCTGTATAAAGCACTAACTCCTCACTTATTTACCTCTCATCTCTCTGTATAAAGCACTAACTCCTCACTTATTTACCTGTCATCTCTCTGTATAAAGCACTAACTTATCACTTATTTACCTGTCATCTCTCTGTATAAAGCACTAACTTATCACTTATTTACCTCTCATCTCTCTGTATAAAGCACTAACTCCTCACTTATTTACCTCTCATCTCTCTGTATAAAGCACTAACTCCTCACTTATTTACCTCTCATCTCTCTGTATAAAGCACTAACTTCTCACTTATTTACCTCTCATCTCTCTGTATAAAGCGCTAACTTCTCACTTATTTACCTCTCATCTCTCTATATAAAGCACTAACTCCTCACTTATTTACCTGTCATCTCTCTGTATAAAGCACTAACTCCTCACTTATTTACCTGTCATCTCTCTGTATAAAGCACTAACTCCTCACTTATTTACCTCTCATCTCTCTATATAAAGCACTAACTCCTCACTTATTTACCTGTCATCTCTCTGTATAAAGCAACTCCTCACTTATTTACCTGTCATCTCTCTGTATAAAGCACTAACTTATCACTTATTTACCTGTCATCTCTCTGTATAAAGCACTAACTCCTCACTTATTTACCTCTCATCTCTCTTTATAAAGCACTAACTCCTCACTTATTTACCTCTCATCTCTCTGTATAAAGCACTAACTCCTCACTTATTTACCTCTCATCTCTCTGTATAAAGCACTAACTTATCACTTATTTACCTGTCATCTCTCTGTATAAAGCACTAACTCCTCACTTATTTACCTGTCATCTCTCTTTATAAAGCACTAACTCCTCACTTATTTACCTCTCATCTCTCTGTATAAAGCACTAACTTCTCACTTATTTACCTCTCATCTCTCTGTATAAAGCACTAACTTCTCACTTATTTACCTCTCATCTCTCTGTATAAAGCACTAACTTCTCACTTATTTACCTCTCATCTCTCTGTATAAAGCACTAACTCCTCACTTATTTACCTCTCATCTCTCTGTATAAAGCACTAACTTCTCACTTATTTACCTCTCATCTCTCTGTATAAAGCACTAACTCCTCACTTATTTACCTCTCATCTCTCTGTATAAAGCACTAACTTCTCACTTATTTACCTCTCATCTCTCTGTATAAAGCACTAACTTCTCACTTATTTACCTCTCATCTCTCTGTATAAAGCACTAACTTCTCACTTATTTATCTCTCATCTCTCTGTATAAAGCACTAACTTCTCACTTATTTACCTGTCATCTCTCTGTATAAAGCACTAACTCTGCTCTTGATTTACAATTATAAGTTTCTTTCTCATCAGTTGAAAATTGTTTTCACCGCCCCTTTAAAGCGTCAGGTTGGTTTGTGGGGGCGGGGGGATGGGTTGGCTGTTATGTATCAGGATGTAAATAAATGAGGACAAAAACTCTTCCTCAAATGCTGTTCTGACTTCCGTTCTTTGTCTGCTGACGTATTTATGTTGTTCCATTTAAAGGGACATAACTGCCATAAGAAAATGCTGTAAAGCGCTACACTATTGTTTGTCTGTATTCGTATTTAACCCCCACAACATGAGATCCTGCACTTCTACTCCAGAGTTAAACATGGCCAGTAATTGATGGCTACGCACATATGCGGCTGAGCTGACTTAAAGGGACACTGAACCCATTTTTTTTCTTTTATGATTCAGATAGACTAGAGCATGACATTTTAAGCAACCTTCTAATTTACTCCTATTATCAATTTTTCTTCATTCTCTTGGTATCTTTATTTGAAAAGCAAGAATGTAAGTTTAGACGCTGGACCATTTTTGGTGGACAACCTGGGTTGTTCTTTCTGATTGGACAGCACCAATAAACAAGTGCTGTCCAGTGTATTGAACCAACAATTGTCTGGCTCCTTAGCTTTGATGCCTTCTTTTTCAAATGAAGATAGCAAGAGAACGAAGAAAAATTGATAATAGGAGTAAATTAGAGAGTTGCTTAAAATTGCATGCTCTATCTGAATCATGAAGGAAAAAATGTGGGTTCCGTGTCCCTTTTAAACTGTAAGGTGTCACTGTGTGTTTAGCCACAGAGCAATCCATAGGGCATCAATAACTTGCTCTGATGCAGTGGAACATAAACTTATTGCAGTTATGTATTTTTGGCCTTTCCATTATGAGAATAGAAAGCACTGTTTGTATTTTTTGTGTTTAACCCCTGCCTATTCACACTCTCACTCACATCAGCAGACATCTAGATCTGGCATACATACATATGCCTTATCCCTAGCTGCATACTCACACTCTCACTCACATCAGCAGACATCTAGATCTGACATACATACATATGCCTTATCTCTAGCTGCATACTCACACTCTCACTCACATCAGCAGCAGACATCTAGATCTGACATACGTACATATGCCTTATCCCTAGCTGCATACTCACACTCTCACTCACATCAGCTGCAGACATCTAGATCTGACATACGTACATATGCCTTATCTCTAGCTGCATACTCACACTCTCACTCACATCAGCAGCAGACATCTAGATCTGACATACGTACATATGCCTTATCCCTAGCTGCATACTCGCACTCTCAATCACATCAGCAGCAGACATCTAGATCTGACATACGTACATATGCCTTATCCCTAGCTGCATACTCACACTCTCACTCACATCAGCAGACATCTAGATCTGACATACGTACATATGCCTTATCCCTAGCTGCATACTCACACTCTCACTCACATCAGCAGACATCTAGATCTGACATACGTACATATGCCTTATCCCTGGCTGCATACTCACACTCTCACTCACATCAGCAGACATCTAGATCTGACATACGTACATATGCCTTATCCCTAGCTGCATGCTCACACTCTCACTCACATCAGCAGACATCTAGATCTGACATACATACATATGCCTTATCCCTAGCTGCATGCTCACACTCTCACTCACATCAGCAGACATCTAGATCTGACATACATACATATGCCTTATCCCTAGCTGCATACTCACACTCTCACTCACATCAGCAGCAGACATCTAGATCTGACATACGTACATATGCCTTATCCCTAGCTGTATACTCACACTCTCACTCACATCAGCAGACATCTAGACCTGACATACGTACATATGCCTTATCCCTAGCTGTATACTCACACTCTCACTCACATCAGCAGCAGACATCTAGATCTGACATACATACATATGCCTTATCCCTAGCTGCATACTCACACTCTCACTCACATCAGCAGCAGACATCTAGATCTGACATACGTACATATGCCTTATCCCTAGCTGCATACTCAGTCTCACTCACATCAGCAGCAGACATCTAGATCTGACATACGTACATATGCCTTATCCCTAGCTGCATACTCACACTCTCACTCACATCAGGAGACATCTAGATCTGACATACGTACATATGCCTTATCCCTAGCTGCATACTCACACTCTCACTCACATCAGCTGCAGACATCTAGATCTGACATACGTATATATGCCTTATCCCTAGCTGCATACTCACACTCTCACTGACATCAGCAGACATATAGATCTGACATACGTACATATGCCTTATCCCTAGCTGCATACTCACACTCTCACTCACATCAGCAGCAGACATCTAGATCTGACATACGTACATATGCCTTATCCCTAGCTGTATACTCACACTCTCACTCACATCAGCAGCAGACATCTAGATCTGACATACATACATATGCCTTATCCCTAGCTGCATACTCACACTCTCACTCACATCAGAAGACATCTAGATCTGACATAGTACATATGCCTTATCCCTAGCTGCATACTCACACTCTCACTCACATCAGGAGATATCTAGATCTGACATACGTACATATGCCGTATCCCTAGCTGCATACTCACACTCACATCAGCAGCAGACATCTAGATCTGACATACGTACATATGCCTTATCCCTAGCTGCATACTCACACTCTCACTCACATCAGGAGACCTCTAGATCTGACATACGTACATATGCCTTATCCCTAGCTGCATACTCACACTCTCACTCACATCAGCAGCAGACATCTAGATCTGACATACGTACATATGCCTTATCCCTAGCTGTATACTCACACTCTCACTCACATCAGCAGCAGACATCTAGATCTGACATACGTACATATGCCTTATCCCTAGCTGTATACTCACGCTCTCACTCACATCAGCAGCAGACATCTAGATCTGACATACGTACATATGCCTTATCCCTAGCTGCATACTCGCACTCTCACTCACATCAGGAGACATCTAGATCTGACATACGTACATATGGCTTATCCCTAGCTGCATACTCACACTCTCACTCACATCAGCAGACATCTAGATCTGACATACGTACATATGCCTTATCCCTAGCTGCATACTCACACTCTCACTCACATCAGCAGCAGACATCTAGATCTGACATACGTACATATGTCTTATCCCTAGCTGTATACTCACACTCTCACTCACATCAGCAGCAGACATCTAGATCTGACATACGTACATATGCCTTATCCCTAGCTGTATACTCACGCTCTCACTCACATCAGCAGCAGACATCTAGATCTGACATACGTACATATGCCTTATCCCTAGCTGCATACTCGCACTCTCACTCACATCAGGAGACATCTAGATCTGACATACGTACATATGCCTTATCCCTAGCTGCATACTCACACTCTCACTCACATCAGCAGACATCTAGATCTGACATACGTACATATGCCTTATCCCTAGCTGCATACTCACACTCTCACTCACATCAGCAGACATCTAGATCTGACATACGTACATATGCCTTATCTCTAGCTGCATACTCACACTCTCACTCACATCAGCAGCAGACATCTAGATCTGACATACGTACATATGCCTTATCCCTAGCTGCATACTCGCACTCTCACTCACATCAGCAGCAGACATCTAGATCTGACATACGTACATATGCCTTATCCCTAGCTGCATACTCACACTCTCACTCACATCAGCAGCAGACATCTAGATCTGACATACGTACATATGCCTTATCCCTAGCTGCATACTCACATTCTCACTCACATCAGCAGCAGACATCTGGATCTGACATACGTACATATGCCTTATCCCTAGCTGCATACTCACACTCTCACTCACATCAGCAGCAGACATCTAGATCTGACATACGTACATATGCCTTATCATTAGCTGCATACTCACACTCTCACTCACATCAGCAGCAGACATCTAGATCTGACATACATACATATGCCTTATCCCTAGCTGCATACTCACACTCTCACTCACATCAGGAGACATCTAGACCTGACATACGTACATATGCCTTATCCCTAGCTGCATACTCACACTCTCACTCACATCAGGAGACATCTAGATCTGACATACGTACATATGCCTTATCCCTAGCTCCATACTCACACTCTCACTCACATCAGCAGCAGACATCTAGACCTGACATACATACATATGCCTTATCCCTAGCTGCATACTCACACTCTCACTCACATCAGCAGACATCTAGATCTGACATACGTACATATGCCTTATCCCTAGCTGCATACTCACACTCTCACTCACATCAGCAGACATCTAGATCTGACATACGTACATATGCCTTATCCCTAGCTGCATACTCACACTCTCACTCACATCAGCTGCAGACATCTAGATCTGACATACGTACATATGCCTTATCCCTAGCTGCATACTCACACTCTCACTCACATCAGCAGACATCTAGATCTGACATACGTACATATGCCTTATCCCTAGCTGCATACTCACACTCTCACTCACATCAGCAGGACATCTAGATCTGACATACGTACATATGCCTTATCCCTAGCTGCATACTCACACTCTCACTCACATCAGCAGACATCTAGATCTGACATACGTACATATGCCTTATCCCTAGCTGCATACTCACACTCTCACTCACATCAGCAGACATCTAGATCTGACATACGTACATATGCCTTATCCCTAGCTGCATACTCACACTCTCACTCACATCAGCAGCAGACATCTAGATCTGATATACATACATATGCCTTATCCCTAGCTGCATACTCACACTCTCACTCACATCAGCAGACATCTAGATCTGACATACGTACATATGCCTTATCCCTAGCTGCATACTCACACTCTCACTCACATCAGCAGCAGACATCTAGATCTGACATACGTACATATGCCTTATCCCTAGCTGCATACTCACACTCTCACTCACATCAGGAGACATCTAGATCTGACATACGTACATATGCCTTATCCCTAGCTGCATACTCACACTCTCACTCACATCAGCAGACATCTAGATCTGACATACGTACATATGCCTTATCCCTAGCTGCATACTCACACTCTCACTCACATCAGCAGCAGACATCTAGATCTGACATACGTACATATGCCTTATCCCTAGCTGCATACTCACACTCTCACTCACATCAGCAGCAGACATCTAGATCTGACATTACTACATATGCCTTATCCCTAGCTGCATACTCACACTCTCACTCACATCAGCAGACATCTAGACTGACATACGTACATATGCCTTATCCCTAGCCTGCATACTCACACTCTCACTCACATCAGCAGCAGACATCTAGATCTGACATACGTACCTATGCCTTATCCCTAGCTGCATACTCACACTCTCACTCACATCAAGCAGACATCTAGATCTGACATGCGTACATTTGCCCTTATCCCTAGCAGCATACTCACACTCTCACTCACCAGCAGCAGACATCTAGATCTGACATACGTACATATGCCTTATCCCTAGCTGCATACTCACACTCTCACTCACATCAGGAGACATCTAGATTTGACATACGTACATATGCCTTATCCCTAGCTGCATACTCACACTCTCACTCACATCAGCAGCAGACATCTAGATCTGACATACCGTACATAGTGCCTTATCCCTAGCTGCATACTCACACTCTCACTCACCATCAGCAGACATCTAGATTCTGACATACTTACATATGCCTTATCCTCTAGCTGCATACCTCACACTCTCACTCGACCGCAGAGACATCTAGATCTGACATACGTACATATGGCCTTATCCCTAGCTGCATACTCACACTCTCACTCACATCAGCGGAGACATCTAGATCTGACATACGTACATATGCCTTATCCCTAGCTGCATACTCACACTCTCACTCACATCAGCAGCAGACATCTAGATCTGACATACGTACATATGCCTTATCCCTAGCTGCATACTCACACTCTCACTCACATCAGGAGACATCTAGATCTGACATACGTACATATGCCTTATCCCTAGCTGCATACTCACACTCTCACTCACATCAGCAGACATCTAGATCTGACATACGTACATATGCCTTATCCCTAGCTGCATACTCACACTCTCACTCACATCAGCAGCAGACATCTAGATCTGACATACGTACATATGCCTTATCCCTAGCTGCATACTCACACTCTCACTCACATCAGCAGCAGACATCTAGATCTGACATACGTACATATGCCTTATCCCTAGCTGCATACTCACACTCTCACTCACATCAGCAGCAGACATCTAGATCTGACATACGTACATATGCCTTATCCCTAGCTGCATACTCACACTCTCACTCACATCAGCAGCAGACATCTAGATCTGACATACGTACATATGCCTTATCCCTAGCTGCATACTCACACTCTCACTCACATCAGCAGCAGACATCTAGATCTGACATACGTACATATGCCTTATCCCTAGCTGCATACTCACACTCTCACTCACATCAGCAGCAGACATCTAGATCTGACATACGTACATATGCCTTATCCCTAGCTGCATACTCACACTCTCACTCACATCAGCAGACATCTAGATCTGACATACGTACATATGCCTTATCCCTAGCTGCATACTCACACTCTCACTCACATCAGCAGCAGACATCTAGATCTGACATACGTACATATGCCTTATCCCTAGCTGCATACTCCAAACTCTCACTCACATCAGCAGACATCTAGATCTGACATACGTACATATGCCTTATCCCTAGCTGCATACTCACACTCTCACTCACATGCAGCAGACATCTAGATCTGACATACGTACATATGCCTTATCCCTAGCTGCATACTCACACTCTCACTCACATCAGCAGCAGACATCTAGATCTGACATACGTACATATGCCTTATCCCTAGCTGAATACTCACACTCTCACTCACATCAGCAGCAGACATCCTAGATCTGACATACGTACATATGCCTTATCCCTAGCTGCATACTCACACTCTCACTCACATCAGCAGACATCTAGATCTGACATACGTACATATGCCTTATCCCTCTGCGCATACTCACACTCTCACTCACATCAGGAGACATCTAGATCTGACATACGTACATATGCCTTATCCCTAGCTGCATACTCACACTCTCACTCACATCAGCAGACATCTAGATCTGACATACGTACATATGCCTTATCCCTAGCTGCATACTCACACTCTCACTCACATCAGCAGACATCTAGATCTGACATACGTACATATGCCAAATCCCTAGCTGCATACTCACACTCTCACTCACATCAGCAGCAGACATCTAGATCTGACATACGTACATATGCCTTATCCCTAGCTGCATACTCACACTCTCACTCACATCAGCAGCAGACATCTAGATCTGACATACGTACATATGCCTTATCCCTAGCTGCATACTCACACTCTCACTCACATCAGAGACATCTAGACCTGACATACGTACATATGCCTTATCCCTAGCTGCATACTCACACTCTCACTCACATCAGGCAGACATCTAGATCTGACATACGTACATATGCCTTATCCCTAGCTGCATACTCACACTCTCACTCACATCAGCAGACATCTAGATCTGACATACGTACATATGCCTTATCCCTAGCTGCATACTCACACTCTCACTCACATCAGCAGACATCTAGATCTGACATACGTACATATGCCTTATCCCTAGCTGCATACTCACACTCTCACTCACATCAGCAGACATCTAGATCTGACATACGTACATATGCCTTATCCCTAGCTGCATACTCACACTCACATCAGCAGCAGACATCTAGATCTGACATACGTACATATGCCTTATCCCTAGCTGCATACTCGCACTCTCACTCACATCAGCAGACATCTAGATCTGACATACATACATATGCCTTATCCCTAGCTGCATACTCACACTCTCACTCACATCAGCAGACATCTAGATCTGACATACGTACATATGCCTTATCCCTAGCTGCATACTCACACTCTCACTCACATCAGCCAGACATCTAGATCTGACATACGTACATATGCCTTATCCCTAGCTGCATACTCACACTCTCACTCACATCAGCAGCAGACATCTAGATCTGACATACGTACATATGCCTTATCCCTAGCTGCATACTCACACTCTCACTCACATCAGCAGACATCTAGATCTGACATACGTACATATGCCTTATCCCTAGCTGCATACTCACACTCTCACTCACATCAGCAGCAGACATCTAGATCTGACATACGTACATATGCCTTATCCCTAGCTGCATACTCACACTCTCACTCACATCAGCAGCAGACATCTAGATCTGACATACGTACATATGCCTTATCCCTAGCTGCATACTCACACTCTCACTCACATCAGCAGACATCTAGATCTGACATACGTACATATGCCTTATCCCTAGCTGCATACTCACACTCTCACTCACATCAGCAGACATCTAGATCTGACATACGTACATATGCCTTATCCCTAGCTGCATACTCACACTCTCACTCACATCAGCAGACATCTAGATCTGACATACGTACATATGCCTTATCCCTAGCTGCATACTCACACTCTCACTCACATCAGCAGACATCTAGATCTGACATACGTACATATGCCTTATCCCTAGCTGCATACTCACACTCTCACTCACATCAGCAGCAGACATCTAGATCTGACATACGTACATATGCCTTATCCCTAGCTGCATACTCACACTCTCACTCACATCAGCAGCAGACATCTAGATCTGACATACGTACATATGCCTTATCCCTAGCTGCATACTCACACTCTCACTCACATCAGCAGCAGACATCTAGATCTGACATACGTACATATGCCTTATCCCTAGCTGCATACTCACACTCTCACTCACATCAGCAGCAGACATCTAGATCTGAACATACGTACATATGCCTTATCCCTAGCTGCATACTCACACTCTCACTCACATCAGCAGCAGACATCTAGATCTGACATACGTACATATGCCTTATCCCTAGCTGCATACTCACACTCTCACTCACATCAGGAGACATCTAGATCTGACATACGTACATATGCCTTATCCCTAGCTGCATACTCACATAGTGCAGTGTTTGTCATTATGCACTTACTTATAATATAGTGCAGTGTTTGTCATTATGCACCTACTTATAATATAGTGCAGCGTTTGTGATTATGCACCTACTTATAATATAGTGCAGTGTTTGTCATTATGCACCTACTTATAATATAGTGCAGTTTGTCATTATGCACCTACTTATAATATAGTGCAGTTTGTCATTATGCACCTACTTATAATATAGTGCAGTTTGTCTTTATGCACCTACTTATAATATAGTGCAGTTTGTCATTATGCACCTACTTATAATATAGTGTAGTGTTTGTCATTATGCACCTACTTATAATATAGTGCAGTGTTTGTCATTATGCACCTACTTATAATATAGTGCAGTGTTTGTCATTAAGCATCTACTTATAATATAGTGCAGTGTTTGTCATTATGCACCTACTTATAATATAGTGCCAGTGTTTGTCATTATGCACCTACTTATAGATATAGTGGCAGTGTTTTGTCATTATGCACCTACTTATAATATAGTGGCAGGTTTGTCATTATGCACCTACTTATAAGTATAGTGCAGTTTGGTCATTATGCACCTACTTATAATAAAGTGCAGTTTGTCATTATGCACCTACTTATAATATAGTGCAGCGTTTGTCAATATGCACCTACTTATAATAATAGTGCAGTGTTTGTCATATGCACCTACTTATAATATAGTGCAGGTGTTTGTCATTATGCCACCTACTTATAATATAGTGCAGTGTGTTTGTCATTATGCACCTACTTATAATATAGTGCAGTGTTTGTCATTATGCACTTACTTATAATATAGTGCAGTGTTTGTCATTATGCACCTACTTATAATATAGTGCAGCGTTTGTCATTATGCACCTACTTATAATATAGTGCAGTGTTTGTCATTATGCACCTACTTATAATATAGTGCAGTTTGTCATTATGCACCTACTTATAATATAGTGCAGTTTGTCATTATGCACCTACTTATAATATAGTGCAGTGTTTGTCATTATGCACCTACTTATAATATAGTGCAGTGTTTGTCATTATGCACCTACTTATAATATAGTGCAGTTTGTCATTATGCACCTACTTATAATATAGTGCAGTGTTTGTCATTATGCACCTACTTATAATATAGTGCAGTGTTTGTCATTATGCACCTACTTATAATATAGTGCAGTTTGTCATTATGCACCTACTTATAATATAGTGCAGTTTGTCATTATGCACTTACTTATAATATAGTGCAGTTTGTCATTATGCACCTACTTATAATATAGTGCAGCGTTTGTCATTATGCACCTACTTATAATATAGTGCAGCGTTTGTCATTATGCACCTACTTATAATATAGTGAAGTTTGTCATTATGCACCTACTTATAATATAGTGAAGTTTGTCATTATGCACTTACTTATAATATAGTGCAGCGTTTGTCATTATGCACCTACTTATAATATAGTGCAGTTTGTCATTATGCACCTACTTATAATATAGTGCAGTTTGTCATTATGCACCTACTTATAATATAGTGCAGTGTTTGTCATTATGCACCTACTTATAATATAGTGCAGTGTTTGTCATTATGCACCTACTTATAATATAGTGCAGTTTGTCATTATGCACCTACTTATAATATAGTGCAGTGTTTGTCATTATGCACCTACTTATAATATAGTGCAGTTTGTCATTATGCACCTACTTATAATATAGTGCAGTTTGTCATTATGCACCTACTTATAATATAGTGCAGTGGTTGTCATTATGCACCTACTTATAATATAGTGCAGTGTTTGTCATTATGCACCTACTTATAATATAGTGCAGCGTTTGTCATTATGCACCTACTTATAATATAGTGCAGTTTGTCATTATGCACCTACTTATAATATAGTGCAGCGTTTGTCATTATGCACCTACTTATAATATAGTGCAGTGTTTGTCATTATGCACCTACTTATAATATAGTGCAGTGTTTGTCATTATGCACCTACTTATAATATAGTGCAGTGTTTGTCATTATGCACCTACTTATAATATAGTGCAGCGTTTGTCATTATGCACCTACTTATAATATAGTGCAGTTTGTCATTATGCACCTACTTATAATATAGTGCAGTTTGTCATTATGCACCTACTTATAATATAGTTCAGTGTTTGTCATTATGCACCTACTTATAATATAGTGCAGCGTTTGTCATTATGCACCTACTTATAATATAGTGCAGTGTTTGTCATTATGCACCTACTTATAATATAGTGCAGTGTTTGTCATTATGCACCTACTTATAATATAGTGCAGTGTTTGTCATTATGCACCTACTTATAATATAGTGCAGTTTGTCATTATGCACCTACTTATAATATAGTGCAGCGTTTGTCATTATGCACCTACTTATAATATAGTGCAGTTTGTCATTATGCACCTACTTATAATATAGTGCAGTTTGTCATTATGCACCTACTTATAATATAGTGCAGTTTGTCATTATGCACCTACTTATAATATAGTGCAGCGTTTGTCATTATGCACCTACTTATAATATAGTGCAGTGTTTGTCATTATGCACCTACTTATAATATAGTGCAGTTTGTCATTATGCACCTACTTATAATATAGTGCAGTTTGTCATTATGCACCTACTTATAATATAGTGCAGCGTTTGTCATTATGCACCTACTTATAATATAGTGCAGCGTTTGTCATTATGCACCTACTTATAATATAGTGCAGTGTTTGTCATTATGCACCTACTTATAATATAGTGCAGTTTGTCATTATGCACCTACTTATAATATAGTGCAGTGTTTGTCATTATGCACCTACTTATAATATAGTGCAGTGTTTGTCATTATGCACCTACTTATAATATAGTGCAGTTTGTCATTATGCACCTACTTATAATATAGTGCAGTTTGTCATTATGCACCTACTTATAATATAGTGCAGTGTTTGTCATTATGCACCTACTTATAATATAGTGCAGTGTTTGTCATTATGCACCTACTTATAATATAGTGCAGTTTGTCATTATGCACCTACTTATAATATAGTGCAGTGTTTGTCATTATGCACCTACTTATAATATAGTGCAGTGTTTGTCATTATGCACCTACTTATAATATAGTGCAGTTTGTCATTATGCACCTACTTATAATATAGTGCAGTTTGTCATTATGCACCTACTTATAATATAGTGCAGTTTGTCATTATGCACCTACTTATAATATAGTGCAGTGTTTGTCATTATGCACCTACTTATAATATAGTGCAGCATTTGTCATTATGCGCCTACTTATAATATAGTGCAGTGTTTGTCATTATGCACCTACTTATAATATAGTGCAGCATTTGTCATTATGCGCCTACTTATAATATAGTGCAGCGTTTGTCATTATGCACCTACTTATAATATAGTGCAGTTTGTCATTATGCACCTACTTATAATATAGTGCAGTGTTTGTCATTATGCACCTACTTATAATATAGTGCAGTGTTTGTCATTATGCACCTACTTATAATATAGTGCAGTTTGTCATTATGCACCTACTTATAATATAGTGCAGTTTGTCATTATGCACCTACTTATAATATAGTGCAGTTTGTCATTATGCACCTACTTATAATATAGTGCAGTTTGTCATTATGCACCTACTTATAATATAGTGCAGTTTGTCATTATGCACCTACTTATAATATAGTGCAGTGTTTGTCATTATGCACCTACTTATAATATAGTGCAGTTTGTCATTATGCACCTACTTATAATATAGTGCAGTTTGTCATTATGCGCCTACTTATAATTAGGGCAGTGTTTTGTCATTATGCACCTACTTATAATATGTGCAGTGTTGTCATTATGCACCTACTTATAATATAGTGCAGTTTGTCATTATGCACCTACTTATAATATAGTGCAGTTTGTCATTATGCACCTACTTATAATATAGTGCAGTGTTTGTCATTATGCACCTACTTATAATATAGTGCAGCGTTTGTCATTATGCACCTACTTATAATATAGTGCAGCGTTTGTCATTATGCACCTACTTATAATATAGTGCAGTGTTTGTCATTATGCACCTACTTATAATATAGTGCAGTTTGTCATTATGCACCTACTTATAATATAGTGCAGTTTGTCATTATGCACCTACTTATAATATAGTGCAGTTTGTCATTATGCACCTACTTATAATATAGTGCAGTTTGTCATTATGCACCTACTTATAATATAGTGCAGTGTTTGTCATTATGCACCTACTTATAATATAGTGCAGCATTTGTCATTATGCACCTACTTATAATATAGTGCAGTGTTTGTCATTATGCACCTACTTATAATATAGTGCAGTTTGTCATTATGCACCTACTTATAATAAAGTGCAGTTTGTCATTATGCACCTACTTATAATATAGTGCAGTTTGTCATTATGCACCTACTTATAATATAGTGCAGTGTTTGTCATTATGCACCTACTTATAATATAGTGCAGTGTTTGTCATTATGCACCTACTTATAATATAGTGCAGTGTTTGTCATTATGCACCTACTTATAATATAGTGCAGCGTTTGTCATTATGCACCTACTTATAATATAGTGCAGTTTGTCATTATGCACCTACTTATAATATAGTGCAGTGTTTGTCATTATGCACCTATTTATAATATAGTGCAGTGTTTGTCATTATGCACCTACTTATAATATAGTGCAGCGTTTGTCATTATGCACCTACTTATAATATAGTGCAGTGTTTGTCATTATGCACCTACTTATAATATAGTGCAGTGTTTGTCATTATGCACCTACTTATAATATAGTGTAGTTTGTCATTATGCACCTACTTATAATATAGTGCAGTTTGTCATTATGCACCTACTTATAATATAGTGCAGTGTTTGTCATTATGCACCTACTTATAATATAGTGCAGTGTTTGTCATTATGCACCTACTTATAATATAGTGCAGTTTGTCATTATGCACCTACTTATAATATAGTGCAGTGTTTGTCATTATGCACCTACTTATAATATAGTGCAGTGTTTGTCATTATGCACCTACTTATAATATAGTGTAGTTTGTCATTATGCACCTACTTATAATATAGTGTAGTTTGTCATTATGCACCTACTTATAATATAGTGCAGTTTGTCATTATGCACCTACTTATAATATAGTGCAGTTTGTCATTATGTACCTACTTATAATATAGTGCAGCATTTGTCATTATGCACCTACTTATAATATAGTGCAGTTTGTCATTATGCACCTACTTATAATATAGTGCAGCATTTGTCATTATGCACCTACTTATAATATAGTGCAGCATTTGTCATTATGCACCTACTTATAATATAGTGCAGCGTTTGTCATTATGCACCTACTTATAATATAGTGCAGTGTTTGTCATTATGCACCTACTTATAATATAGTGCAGCGTTTGTCATTATGCACCTACTTATAATATAGTGCAGTTTGTCATTATGCACCTACTTATAATATAGTGCAGCGTTTGTCATTATGCACCTACTTATAATATAGTGCAGTTTGTCATTATGCACCTACTTATAATATAGTGCAGCGTTTGTCATTATGCACCTACTTATAATATAGTGCAGTGTTTGTCATTATGCATCTACTTATAATATAGTGCAGTGTTTGTCATTATGCACCTATTTATAATATAGTGCAGTTTGTCATTATGCACCTACTTATAATATAGTGCAGTTTGTCATTATGCACTTACTTATAATATAGTGCAGTTTGTCATTATGCACCTACTTATAATATAGTGCAGTTTGTCATTATGCACCTACTTATAATATAGTGCAGTTTGTCATTATGCACCTACTTATAATATAGTGCAGTGTTTGTCATTATGCACCTACTTATAATATAGTGTAGTGTTTGTCATTATGCACCTACTTATAATATAGTGCAGTTTGTCATTATGCACCTACTTATAATATAGTGCAGTTTGTCATTATGCACCTACTTATAATATAGTGCAGTTTGTCATTATGCACCTACTTATAATATAGTGCAGCGTTTGTGATTATGCACCTACTTATAATATAGTGCAGTGTTTGTCATTATGCACCTACTTATAATATAGTGCAGTTTGTCATTATGCACCTACTTATAATATAGTGCAGTTTGTCATTATGCACCTACTTATAATATAGTGCAGCGTTTGTCATTATGCACCTACTTATAATATAGTGCAGTGTTTGTCATTATGCACCTACTTATAATATAGTGCAGTTTGTCATTATGCACCTACTTATAATATAGTGCAGCGTTTGTCATTATGCACCTACTTATAATATAGTGTAGTGTTTGTCATTATGCATCTACTTATAATATAGTGCAGTGTTTGTCATTATGCACCTATTTATAATATAGTGCAGTGTTTGTCATTATGCACCTACTTATAATATAGTGCAGCGTTTGTCATTATGCACCTACTTATAATATAGTGCAGCGTTTGTCATTATGCACCTACTTATAATATAGTGCAGTGTTTGTCATTATGCACCTACTTATAATATAGTGCAGTGTTTGTCATTATGCACCTACTTATAATATAGTGCAGCATTTGTCATTATGCACCTACTTATAATATAGTGCAGTGTTTGTCATTATGCACCTACTTATAATATAGTGCAGCGTTTGTGATTATGCACCTACTTATAATATAGTGCAGTGTTTGTCATTATGCACCTACTTATAATATAGTGCAGTGTTTGTCATTATGCACCTACTTATAATATAGTGCAGTGTTTGTCATTATGCACCTACTTATAATATAGTGCAGTTTGTCATTATGCACCTACTTATAATATAGTGCAGTGTTTGTCATTATGCACCTACTTATAATATAGTGCAGTGTTTGTCATTATGCACCTACTTATAATATAGTGCAGTTTGTCATTATGCACCTACTTATAATATAGTGCAGTGTTTGTCATTATGCACCTACTTATAATATAGTGTAGTGTTTGTCATTATGCACCTACTTATAATATAGTGCAGTGTTTGTCATTATGCACCTACTTATAATATAGTGCAGTGTTTGTCATTATGCACCTACTTATAATATAGTGCAGTGTTTGTCATTATGCACCTACTTATAATATAGTGCAGTGTTTGTCATTATGCACCTACTTATAATATAGTGCAGTGTTTGTCATTATGCACTTACTTATAATATAGTGCAGTGTTTGTCATTATGCACCTACTTATAATATAGTGCAGTGTTTGTCATTATGCACTTACTTATAATATAGTGCAGTGTTTGTCATTATGCACCTACTTATAATATAGTGCAGTGTTTGTCATTATGCACTTACTTATAATATAGTGCAGTTTGTCATTATGCACCTACTTATAATATAGTGCAGTGTTTGTCATTATGCACCTACTTATAATATAGTGCAGTGTTTGTCATTATGCACCTACTTATAATATAGTGCAGTGTTTGTCATTATGCACCTACTTATAATATAGTGCAGTGTTTGTCATTATGCACCTACTTATAATATAGTGCAGTGTTTGTCATTATGCACCTACTTATAATATAGTGCAGTTTGTCATTATGCACTTACTTATAATATAGTGCAGTTTGTCATTATGCACCTACTTATAATATAGTGCAGTGTTTGTCATTATGCACCTACTTATAATATAGTGCAGTGTTTGTCATTATGCACCTACTTATAATATAGTGCAGTTTGTCATTATGCACCTACTTATAATATAGTGCAGCATTTGTCATTATGCACCTACTTATAATATAGTGCAGTGTTTTTCATTATGCACCTACTTATAATATAGTGCAGTGTTTGTCATTATGCACCTACTTATAATATAGTGCAGTGTTTGTCATTATGCACCTACTTATAATATAGTGCAGTGTTTGTCATTATGCACCTACTTATAATATAGTGCAGTGTTTTTCATTATGCACCTACTTATAATATAGTGCAGTGTTTGTCATTATGCACCTACTTATAATATAGTGCAGTTTGTCATTATGCACCTACTTATAATATAGTGCAGTTTGTCATTATGCACCTACTTATAATATAGTGCAGTGTTTGTCATTATGCACCTACTTATAATATAGTGCAGTGTTTGTCATTATGCACCTACTTATAATATAGTGCAGTGTTTGTCATTATGCACCTACTTATAATATAGTGCAGCGTTTGTCATTATGCACCTACTTATAATATAGTGAAGTTTGTCATTATGCACCTACTTATAATATAGTGCAGCATTTGTCATTATGCACTTACTTATAATATAGTGCAGTTTGTCATTATGCACCTACTTATAATATAGTGCAGTTTGTCATTATGCACCTACTTATAATATAGTGCAGTTTGTCATTATGCACCTACTTATAATATAGTGCAGTTTGTCATTATGCACCTACTTATAATATAGTGCAGTTTGTCATTATGCACCTACTTATAATATAGTGCAGTTTGTCATTATGCACCTACTTATAATATAGTGCAGTTTGTCATTATGCACCTACTTATAATATAGTGCAGTTTGTCATTATGCACCTACTTATAATATAGTGCAGTGTTTGTCATTATGCACCTACTTATAATATAGTGCAGTTTGTCATTATGCACCTACTTATAATATAGTGCAGTTTGTCATTATGCGCCTACTTATAATATAGTGCAGTGTTTGTCATTATGCACCTACTTATAATATAGTGCAGTTTGTCATTATGCACCTACTTATAATATAGTGCAGTTTGTCATTATGCACCTACTTATAATATAGTGCAGTTTGTCATTATGCACCTACTTATAATATAGTGCAGTGTTTGTCATTATGCACCTACTTATAATATAGTGCAGCGTTTGTCATTATGCACCTACTTATAATATAGTGCAGCGTTTGTCATTATGCACCTACTTATAATATAGTGCAGTGTTTGTCATTATGCACCTACTTATAATATAGTGCAGTTTGTCATTATGCACCTACTTATAATATAGTGCAGTTTGTCATTATGCACCTACTTATAATATAGTGCAGTTTGTCATTATGCACCTACTTATAATATAGTGCAGTGTTTGTCATTATGCACCTACTTATAATATAGTGCAGTGTTTGTCATTATGCACCTACTTATAATATAGTGCAGCGTTTGTCATTATGCACCTACTTATAATATAGTGCAGTGTTTGTCATTATGCACCTACTTATAATATAGTGCAGTGTTTGTCATTATGCACCTACTTATAATATAGTGCAGTTTGTCATTATGCACCTACTTATAATATAGTGCAGTGTTTGTCATTATGCACCTACTTATAATATAGTGCAGCATTTGTCATTATGCACCTACTTATAATATAGTGCAGTGTTTGTCATTATGCACCTACTTATAATATAGTGCAGTTTGTCATTATGCACCTACTTATAATATAGTGCAGTGTTTGTCATTATGCACCTATTTATAATATAGTGCAGTGTTTGTCATTATGCACCTACTTATAATATAGTGCAGCGTTTGTCATTATGCACCTACTTATAATATAGTGCAGTGTTTGTCATTATGCACCTACTTATAATATAGTGCAGTTTGTCATTATGCACCTACTTATAATATAGTGCAGTTTGTCATTATGCACCTACTTATAATATAGTGCAGTGTTTGTCATTATGCACCTACTTATAATATAGTGCAGTTTGTCATTATGCACCTACTTATAATATAGTGCAGTTTGTCATTATGCACCTACTTATAATATAGTGCAGTTTGTCATTATGCACCTACTTATAATATAGTGCAGTGTTTGTCATTATGCACCTACTTATAATATAGTGCAGTGTTTGTCATTATGCACCTACTTATAATATAGTGCAGCATTTGTCATTATGCACCTACTTATAATATAGTGCAGTTTGTCATTATGCACCTACTTATAATATAGTGCAGCATTTGTCATTATGCACCTACTTATAATATAGTGCAGTTTGTCATTATGCACCTACTTATAATATAGTGCAGTTTGTCTTTATGCACCTACTTATAATATAGTGCAGCGTTTGTCATTATGCACCTACTTATAATATAGTGCAGCGTTTGTCATTATGCACCTACTTATAATATAGTGCAGCGTTTGTCATTATGCACCTACTTATAATATAGTGCAGCGTTTGTCATTATGCACCTACTTATAATATAGTGCAGTTTGTCATTATGCACCTACTTATAATATAGTGCAGTGTTTGTCATTATGCACCTACTTATAATATAGTGCAGTTTGTCATTATGCACCTACTTATAATATAGTGCAGTGTTTGTCATTATGCACCTACTTATAATATAGTGCAGTGTTTGTCATTATGCACCTACTTATAATATAGTGCAGTGTTTGTCATTATGCACCTACTTATAATATAGTGCAGTGTTTGTCATTATGCACCTACTTATAATATAGTGCAGTTTGTCATTATGCACCTACTTATAATATAGTGCAGTGTTTGTCATTATGCACCTACTTATAATATAGTGTAGTGTTTGTCATTATGCACCTACTTATAATATAGTGCAGTGTTTGTCATTATGCACCTACTTATAATATAGTGCAGTGTTTGTCATTATGCACCTACTTATAATATAGTGCAGTGTTTGTCATTATGCACCTACTTATAATATAGTGCAGTGTTTGTCATTATGCACCTACTTATAATATAGTGCAGTGTTTGTCATTATGCACCTACTTATAATATAGTGCAGTGTTTGTCATTATGCACCTACTTATAATATAGTGCAGTGTTTGTCATTATGCACCTACTTATAATATAGTGCAGTGTTTGTCATTATGCACCTACTTATAATATAGTGCAGTTTGTCATTATGCACCTACTTATAATATAGTGCAGTGTTTGTCATTATGCACCTACTTATAATATAGTGCAGTGTTTGTCATTATGCACCTACTTATAATATAGTGCAGTGTTTGTCATTATGCACCTACTTATAATATAGTGCAGTGTTTGTCATTATGCACCTACTTATAATATAGTGCAGTGTTTGTCATTATGCACCTACTTATAATATAGTGCAGTGTTTGTCATTATGCACCTACTTATAATATAGTGCAGTGTTTGTCATTATGCACCTACTTATAATATAGTGCAGTGTTTGTCATTATGCACCTACTTATAATATAGTGCAGTGTTTGTCATTATGCACCTACTTATAATATAGTGCAGTTTGTCATTATGCACCTACTTATAATATAGTGCAGTTTGTCATTATGCACCTACTTATAATATAGTGCAGTGTTTGTCATTATGCACCTACTTATAATATAGTGCAGTGTTTGTCATTATGCACCTACTTATAATATAGTGCAGTGTTTGTCATTATGCACCTACTTATAATATAGTGCAGTGTTTGTCATTATGCACCTACTTATAATATAGTGCAGTGTTTGTCATTATGCACCTACTTATAATATAGTGCAGTTTGTCATTATGCACCTACTTATAATATAGTGCAGTTTTGTCATTATGCACCTACTTATAATATAGTGCAGTGTTTGTCATTATGCACCTACTTATAATATAGTGCAGTGTTTGTCATTATGCACCTACTTATAATATAGTGCAGGTTTGTCATTATGCACCTACTTATAATATAGTGCAGTTTGTCATTATGCACCTACTTATAATATAGTGCAGTTTGTCATTATGCACCTACTTATAATATAGTGCAGTGTTTGTCATTATGCACCTACTTATAATATAGTGCAGGTTTGTCATTATGCAACTACTTATAATATAGTGCAGTGTTTGTCATTATGCACCTACTTATAATATAGTGCAGTGTTTGTCATTATGCACCTACTTATAATATAGTGCAGTGTTTGTCATTATGCACCTACTTATAATATAGTGCAGTGTTTGTCATTATGCACCTACTTATAATATAGTGCAGTTTTGTCATTATGCACCTACTTATAATATAGTGCAGTGTTTGTCATTATGCACCTACTTATAATATAGTGCAGTGTTTGTCATTATGCACCTACTTATAATATAGTGCAGTGTTTGTCATTATGCACCTACTTATAATATAGTGCAGTTTTGTCATTATGCACCTACTTATAATATAGTGCAGTGTTTGTCATTATGCACCTACTTATAATATAGTGCAGTGTTTGTCATTATGCACCTACTTATAATATAGTGCAGTGTTTGTCATTATGCACCTACTTATAATATAGTGCAGTGTTTGTCATTATTGCACCATACTATAATATAGTGGCAGGTATTGTCGATATGCACCTAACTATAATAATATAGTGCAGTGTTTGTCATTATGCATCTTACTTATAATATAGTGCAGTTTGTGTCATTATCGCACCTACTATAATATAGTGCATGTTTGTCATAATGCACCTACTTATCATATAGTGCAGTTTAGTCATTATGCACCTACTTATAAATATCAGTGTGTTTGTCCATTAACACCTACTTATATATAGTGCTAGTGTTGTCATGAGGCACCTCTTATAAATATAGTGCAGTGTTTGTCATTATGCACCTACTTATAATATAGTGCAGAGTTTGTCATTATGCACTCTACTTATAATATAGTGCAGGTTTGTCATTATGCACCTACTTATAATATAGTGCAGTGTTTGTCATTATGCACCTACTTATAATATAGTGCAGTGTTTGTCATTATGCACCCTACTTATAATATAGTGCAGTTTTGTCAATATGCACCTACTTATAATATAGTGCAGCTTTGTCATTATGCACCTACCTTATAATATAGTGCAGTTTGTCATTATGCACCTACCTTATAATATAGTGCAGGGTTTGTCATTATTGCACCTACTTAAAATATAGTGAAGTGTTTGTCATTATGCACCTACTTATAATATAGTGCAGTGTTTGTCATTATGCACCTACTTATAATATAGTGCAGTGTTTGTCATTATGCACCTACTTATAATATAGTGCAGTGTTTGTCATTATGCACCTACTTATAATATAGTGCAGTGTTTGTCAATATGCACCTACTTATAATATTTTGCAGGTTTGTCATTATGCACCTACTTATAATATAGTGCAGTGTTTGTCATTATGCACCTACTTATAATATAGTGCAGGTTTGTCATTATGCACCTACTTATAATATAGTGCAGTTATGTCATTATGCACCTACTTATAATATAGTGCAGTGTTTGTCATTATGCACCTACTTATAATATAGTGCAGTGTTTGTCATTATGCACCTACTTATAATATAGTGCATGTTTGTCATTATGCACCTACTTATAATATAGTGCAGGTGTTTGTCATTATGCACCTACTTATAATATAGTGCAGTGTTGTCATTATGCACCTACTTATAATATAGTGCAGTTTTGTCATTATGCACCTACTTATAATATAGTGCTGTTTTGTCATTATGCACCTACTTATAATATAGTGCAGTTTGTCATTATGCACCTACTTATAATATAGTGCAGTGTTTGTCATTATGCACCTACTTATAATATAGTGCAGGTTTGTCATTATGCACCTACTTATAATATAGTGCAGGGTTGTCATTATGCACCTACTTATAATATAGTGCAGTGTTTGTCATTATGCACCTACTTATAATATAGTGCAGGTTTGTCATTATGCACCTACTTATAATATAGTGCAGTTTGTCATTATGCACCTACTTATAATATAGTGCAGTTTGTCATTATGCACCTACTTATAATATAGTGCAGCGTTTGTCATTATGCACCTACTTATAATATAGTGCAGTGTTTGTCATTATGCACCTACTTATAATATAGTGCAGTGTTTGTCATTATGCACCTACTTATAATATAGTGCAGTGTTTGTCATTATGCACCTACTTATAATATAGTGCAGCGTTTGTCATTATGCACCTACTTATAATATAGTGCAGTGTTTGTCATTATGCACCTACTTATAATATAGTGCAGTGTTTGTCATTATGCACCTACTTATAATATAGTGCAGTGTTTGTCATTATGCACCTACTTATATATAGTGCAGTGTTTGTCATTATGCACCTACTTATAATATAGTGCAGTGTTTGTCATTATGCACCTACTTATAATATAGTGCAGGTTTGTCATTATGCACCTACTTATAATTAGTGCAGTGTTTGTCATTATGCACCTACTTATAATATAGTGCAGTGTTTGTCATATGCACCTACTTATAATATAGTGCAGTGTTTGTCATTATGCACCTACTTATAATATAGTGCAGGTTTGTCATTATGCACCTACTTATAATATAGTGCAGTTTGTCATTATGCACCTACTTATAATATAGTGCAGTGTTTGTCATTATGCACCTACTTATAATATAGTGCAGTGTTTGTCATTATGCACCTACTTATAATATAGTGCAGTGTTTGTCATTATGCACCTACTTATAATATAGTGCAGTGTTTGTCATTATGCACCTACTTATAATATAGTGCAGTGTTTGTCATTATGCACCTACTTATAATATAGTGCAGGATTGTCATTATGCACCTACTTATAATATAGTGCAGCGTTTGTCATTATGCACCTACTTATAATATAGTGCAGGTTTGTCATTATGCACCTACTTATAATATAGTGCAGGTTTGTCATTATGCACCTACTTATAATATAGTGCATGTTTGGTCATTATGCACCTACTTATAATATAGTGCAGAGTTTGTCATTATGCACCTACTTATAATATAGTGCAGTTTGTCATTATGCACCTACTTATAATATAGTGCAGTGTTTGTCATTATGCACCTACTTATAATATAGTGCAGTGTTTGTCATTATGCACCTACTTATAATATAGTGCAGTGTTTGTCATTATGCACCTACTTATAATATAGTGAAGGTTTGTCATTATGCACCTACTTATAATATAGTGCAGTGTTTGTCATTATGCACCTACTTATAATATAGTGCAGTGTTTGTCATTATGCACCTACTTATAATATAGTGCAGTGTTTGTCATTATGCACCTACTTATAATATAGTGCAGTGTTTGTCATTATGCACCTACTTATAATATAGTGCAGTGTTTGTCATTATGCACCTACTTATAATATAGTGCAGTTTTGTCATTATGCACCTACTTATAATATAGTGCAGTTTGTCATTATGCACCTACTTATAATATAGTGCAGGTTTGTCATTATGCACCTACTTATAATATAGTGCAGTGTTTGTCATTATGCACCTACTTATAATATAGTGCAGTTTGTCATTATGCACCTACTTATAATATAGTGCAGTGTTTGTCATTATGCACCTACTTATAATATAGTGCAGTGTTTGTCATTATGCACCTACTTATAATATAGTGCAGTGTTTGTCATTATGCACCTACTTATAATATAGTGCAGTTTGTCATTATGCACCTACTTATAATATAGTGCAGGTTTGTCATTATGCACCTACTTATAATATAGTGCAGGTTTGTCATTATGCACCTACTTATAATATAGTGCAGGTTTGTCATTATGCACCTACTTATAATATAGTGCAGT
This sequence comes from Bombina bombina, assembly GCF_027579735.1. Taxonomy (NCBI): domain Eukaryota; kingdom Metazoa; phylum Chordata; class Amphibia; order Anura; family Bombinatoridae; genus Bombina; species Bombina bombina. The sequence goes on from NC_069505.1 coordinate 430,428,970, forward strand.
GTTTGTCATTATGCACCTACTTATAATATAGTGCAGTGTTTGTCATTATGCACCTACTTATAATATAGTGCCGTGTTTGTCATTATGCACCTACTTATAATATAGTGCAGCATTTGTCATTATGCACCTACTTATAATATAGTGCAGTTTGTCATTATGCACCTACTTATAATATAGTGCAGCATTTGTCATTATGCACCTACTTATAATATAGTGCAGTTTGTCATTATGCACCTACTTATAATATAGTGCAGTGTTTGTCATTATGCACCTACTTATAATATAGTGCAGTATTTGTCATTATGCACCTACTTATAATATAGTGCCGTGTTTGTCATTATGCACCTACTTATAATATAGTGCAGTGTTTGTCATTATGCACCTACTTATAATATAGTGCAGCGTTTGTCATTATGCACCTACTTATAATATAGTGCAGTTTGTCATTATGCACCTACTTATAATATAGTGCCGTGTTTGTCATTATGCACCTACTTATAATATAGTGCAGTTTGTCATTATGCACCTACTTATAATATAGTGCCGTGTTTGTCATTATGCACCTACTTATAATATAGTGCAGCGTTTGTCATTATGCACCTACTTATAATATAGTGCAGTGTTTGTCATTATGCACCTACTTATAATATAGTGCAGTATTTGTCATTATGCACCTACTTATAATATAGTGCAGTGTTTGTCATTATGCACCTACTTATAATATAGTGCAGTGTTTGTCATTATGCACCTACTTATAATATAGTGCAGTTTGTCATTATGCACCTACTTATAATATAGTGCAGTTTGTCATTATGCACCTACTTATAATATAGTGCAGTTTGTCATTATGCACCTACTTATAATATAGTGCAGTTTGTCATTATGCACCTACTTATAATATAGTGCAGTGTTTGTCATTATGCACCTACTTATAATATAGTGCAGTTTGTCATTATGCACCTACTTATAATATAGTGCAGTTTGTCATTATGCACCTACTTATAATATAGTGCAGTGTTTGTCATTATGCGCCTACTTATAATATAGTGCAGCGTTTGTCATTATGCACCTACTTATAATATAGTGCAGTTTTGTCATTATGCACCTACTTATAATATAGTGCAGTTTGTCATTATGCACCTACTTATAATATAGTGCAGTTTGTCATTATGCACCTACTTATAATATAGTGCAGTGTTTTGTCATTATGCACCTACTTATAATATAGTGCAGTGTTTGTCATTATGTACCTACTTATAATATAGTGCAGTTTGTCATTATGCACCTACTTATAATATAGTGCAGTTTGTCATTATGCACCTACTTATAATATAGTGCAGTGTTTGTCATTATGCACCTACTTATAATATAGTGCGGGTTTGTCATTATGCACCTACTTATAATATAGTGCAGTTTGTCATTATGCACCTACTTATAATATAGTGCAGTTTGTCATTATGCACCTACTTATAATATAGTGCAGTTTGTCATTATGCACCTACTTATAATATAGTGCAGTGTTTGTCATTATGCACCTACTTATAATATAGTGCAGTGTTTGTCATTATGCACCTACTTATAATATAGTGCAGTGTTTGTCATTATGCACCTACTTATAATATAGTGCAGAGTTTGTCATTATGCACCTACTTATAATATAGTGCAGCATTTTGTCATTATGCACCTACTTATAATATAGTGCAGTGTTTGTCATTATGCACCTACTTATAATATAGTGCAGTGTTTGTCATTATGCACCTACTTATAATATAGTGCAGTGTTTGTCATTATGCACCTACTTATAATATAGTGCAGATTTTGTCATTATGCACTATTATAATATAGTGCAGTTTGTCCATTATGCACCTACTTATTATATAGGGCTGCAGTTTGCCCTATATGCACTACTTATAATATAGTGCAGTGTTTGTCATTATGCACCTACTTATAATATAGTGCAGTGTTTGTCATTATGCACCTACTTATAATATAGTGCAGTGTTTGTCATTATGCCCTACTTATAATATAGTGCAGTGTTGTCATTATGCACCTACTTATAAATATAGTGCAGTGTTGTCATTATGCACCTACTTAATAATATAGTGCAGAGTTTGTCATTATGCACCTACTTATAATATAGTGCAGTGTTTGTCATTATGCACTACTTTATAATATAGTGCAGTTTGTCATTATGCACCTACTGTATAATATAGTGCAGTGTTTGTCATTATGCACCTACTTATAATATAGTGCAGTGTTTGTCATTATGCACCTACTTATAATATAGTGCAGTGTTTGTCATTATGCACCTACTTATAATATAGTGCAGTGTTTGTCATTATGCACCTACTTATAATATAGTGCAGTTTGTCATTATGCACCTACTTATAATATAGTACAGTGTTTGTCATTATGCACCTACTTATAATATAGTGCAGTGTTTGTCATTATGCACCTACTTATAATATAGTGCAGTGTTTGTCATTATGCACCTACTTATAATATAGTGCAGTTTGTCATTATGCACCTACTTATAATATAGTGCAGTGTTTGTCATTATGCACCTACTTATAATATAGTGCAGTTTGTCATTATGCACCTACTTATAATATAGTACAGTGTTTGTCATTATGCACCTACTTATAATATAGTGCAGTGTTTGTCATTATGCACCTACTTATAATATAGTGCAGTGTTTGTCATTATGCACCTACTTATAATATAGTGCAGTTTGTCATTATGCACCTACTTATAATATAGTGCAGTGTTTGTCATTATGCACCTACTTATAATATAGTGCAGCGTTTGTCATTATGCACCTACTTATAATATAGTGCAGTATTTGTCATTATGCACCTACTTATAATATAGTGCAGTGTTTGTCATTATGCACCTACTTATAATATAGTGCAGCGTTTGTCATTATGCATCTACTTATAATATAGTGCAGTTTGTCATTATGCACCTACTTATAATATAGTGCAGTTTGTCATTATGCACCTACTTATAATATAGTGCAGTTTGTCATTATGCACCTACTTATAATATAGTGCAGTTTGTCATTATGCACCTACTTATAATATAGTGCAGTGTTTGTCATTATGCACCTACTTATAATATAGTGCAGCGTTTGTCATTATGCACCTACTTATAATATAGTGCAGCGTTTGTCATTATGCACCTACTTATAATATAGTGCAGCGTTTGTCATTATGCACCTACTTATAATATAGTGCAGTTTGTCATTATGCACTTACTTATAATATAGTGCAGCGTTTGTCATTATGCACCTACTTATAATATAGTGCAGTGTTTGTCATTATGCACCTACTTATAATATATTGCAGTGTTTGTCATTATGCACCTACTTATAATATAGTGCAGTTTGTCATTATGCACTTACTTATAATATAGTGCAGTGTTTGTCATTATGCACCTACTTATAATATAGTGCAGCGTTTGTCATTATGCACCTACTTATAATATAGTGCAGTGTTTGTCATTATGCACCTACTTATAATATAGTGCAGTTTGTCATTATGCACCTACTTATAATATAGTGCAGTTTGTCATTATGCACCTACTTATAATATAGTGCAGTTTGTCATTATGCACCTACTTATAATATAGTGCAGCGTTTGTCATTATGCACCTACTTATAATATAGTGCAGTTTGTCATTATGCACCTACTTATAATATAGTGCAGTTTGTCATTATGCACCTACTTATAATATAG
>NC_069505.1:430765206-430796056 GCF_027579735.1 Bombina bombina
ATTAGCAATAGAATTATACAAGAACTGCACTCACTACTCAGCACAGTGCTGCCTATTGACATCTGCTGAAGAATTGCACACTGCATCAAGCTAACCCTATTCTCTCTCCTCTGATTTCAGGTACGTGAATAGAGACCCTGTCAATCTGCAACTATTCACTGCTCTCTGGTGTTTTTTACTCTCCTGTAACTCTCTTCTGGTACGTGAATAGAGACCCTGTTGATCTGCAAACTATTCACTGCTCTCTGGTGTTTTTTTACTCTCCTGTAGCTCTCTTCTGGTACGTGAATAGAGACCCTTTCAATCTGCAAACTACTCACTGCTCTCTGGTGTTTTTTTTTACTCTCCTGTAACTCTCTTCTGGTACGTGAATAGAGACCCTGTCAATCTGCAAACTATTCACTGCACTCTGGTGTTTTTACTCTCCTGTAACTCTCTTCTGGTACATGAATAGAGATCATGTCAATCTGCAAACTATTCACTGCACTCTAGTGTTTTTTACTCTCCTGTAACTCTCTTCTGGTACGTGAATAGAGACCCTGTCAATCTGCAACTATTCACTGCACTCTGGTGTTTTTTACTCTCCTGTAACTCTCTTCTGGTACGTGAATAGAGACCCTGTCAATCTGCAACTATTCACTGCACTCTGGTGTTTTTTTACTCTCCTGTTACTCTCTTCTGGTACGTGAATAGAGACCCTGTCAATCTGCAACTATTCACTGCACTCTGGTGTTTTTTACTCTCCTGTAACTCTCTTCTAGTACGTGAATAGAGACCCTGTCAATCTGCAACTATTCACTGCACTCTGGTGTTTTTTACTCTCCTGTAACTCTCTCCTGTAACTCTCAATCTGCAAACTATTCACTGCTCTCTGGGGTTTTTTTTTACTCGCCTGTAACTCTCTTCTGGTACGTGAATAGAGACCCTGTCAATCTGCAAACTATTCACTGCTCTCTGGTGTTTTTTTACTCTCCTGTAACTCTCTTCTGGTACGTGAATAGAGACCCTGTCAATCTGCAAACTATTCACTGCTCTCTGGTGTTTTTTACTCTGCTGTAACTCTCTTCTTGTACGTGAATAGAGACCCTGTCAATCTGCAACTATTCACTGCACTCTGGTGTTTTTTACTCTCCTGTAACTCTCTTCTGGTACGTGAATAGAGACCCTGTCAATCTGCAACTATTCACTGCACTCTGGTGTTTTTTACTCTCCTGTAACTCTCTTCTGGTACGTGAATAGAGACCCTGTCAATCTGCAAACTATTCACTGCACTCTGGTGTTTTTTTACTCTCCTGTAACTCTCTTCTGGTACGTGAATAGAGACCCTGTCAATCTGCAACTATTCGCTGCACTCTGGTGTTTTTTACTCTCCTGTAACTATCTTCTGGTACGTGAATAGAGACCTTGTCAATCTGCAAACTATTAACTGCTCTCTGGTGTTTTTTACTCTCCTGTAACTCTCTTCTGGTATGTGAATAGAGACCCTGTCAATCTGCAACTATTCACTGCACTCTGGTGTTTTTTTACTCTCCTGTAACTCTCTTCTGGTACGTGAATAGAGACCCTGTCAATCTGCAAACTATTCACTGCACTCTGGTGTTTTTTACTCTCCTGTAACTCTCTTCTGGTACGTGAATAGAGACCCTGTCAATCTCCAAAGTATTCACTGTGCTCTGGTGTTTTTGACTCTCCTGTGACTCTCTTCTGGTACGTGAATAAAGACCCTTTCAATCTGCAACTATTCACTGCACTCTGGTGTTTTTTACTCTCCTGTAACTCTCTTCTGGTACGTGAATAGAGACCCTGTCAATCTGCAAACTATTCACTGCACTCTGGTGTTTTTTTAATCTCCTGTAAATCTCTTCTGGTACGTGAATAGAGACCCTGTCAATCTGCAACTATTCACTGCACTCTGGTGTTTTTTACTCTCCTGTAACTCTCTTCTGGGACGTGAATAGAGACCCTGTCAATCTGCAAACTATTCACTGCTCTCTGGTGTTTTTTACTCTCCTGTAACTCTCTTCTGGTACGTGAATAGAGACCCTGTCAATCTGCAAACTATTCACTGCACTCTGGTGTTTGTTACTCTCCTGTAACTCTCTTCTGGTACGTGAATAGAGACTCTGTCAATCTGCAACTATTCACTGCTCTCTGGTGTTTTTTTACTCTCCTGTAACTCTCTTCTAGTACGTGAATAGAGACCCTGTCAATCTGCAAACTATTCACTGCTCTCTGGTGTTTTTTACTCTCCTGTAACTCTCTTCTGGGACGTGAATAGAGACCCTGTCAATCTGCAAACTATTCACTGCTCTCTGGTGTTTTTTACTCTCCTGTAACTCTCTTCTGGTACGTGAATAGAGACCCTGTCAATCTGCAAACTATTCACTGCACTCTGGTGTTTGTTACTCTCCTGTAACTCTCTTCTGGTACGTGAATAGAGACCCTGTCAATCTGCAACTATTCACTGCTCTATGGTGTTTTTTTACTCTCCTGTAACTCTCTTCTAGTACGTGAATAGAGACCCTGTCAATCTGCAAACTATTCACTGCTCTCTGCTGTTTTTTTACTCTCCTGTAGCTCTCTTCTGGTACGTGAATAGAGACCCTTTCAATCTGCAAACTACTCACTGCTCTCTGGTGTTTTTTTTTACTCTCCTGTAACTCTCTTCTGGTACGTGAATAGAGACCCTTTCAATCTGCAAACTATTCACTGCACTCTGGTGTTTTTACTCTCCTGTAACTCTCTTCTGGTACATGAATAGAGATCATGTCAATCTGCAAACTATTCACTGCACTCTAGTGTTTTTTACTCTCCTGTAACTCTCTTCTGGTACGTGAATAGAGACCCTGTCAATCTGCAACTATTCACTGCACTCTGGTGTTTTTTACTCTCCTGTAACTCTCTTCTGGTACGTGAATAGAGACCCTGTCAATCTGCAACTATTCACTGCACTCTGGTGTTTTTTACTCTCCTGTAACTCTCTTCTGGTACGTGAATAGAGACCCTGTCAATCTGCAACTATTCACTGCACTCTGGTGTTTTTTACTCTCCTGTAACTCTCTTCTAGTACGTGAATAGAGACCCTGTCAATCTGCAACTATTCACTGCACTCTGGTGTTTTTTTACTCTCCTGTAACTCTCAATCTGCAAACTATTCACTGCTCTCTGGTTTTTTTTTTTACTCGCCTGTAACTCTCTTCTGGTACGTGAATAGAGACCCTGTCAATCTGCAACTATTCACTGCACTCTGGTGTTTTTTTACTCTCCTGTAACTCTCAATCTGCAACTATTCACTGCACTCTGGTGTTTTTTACTCTCCTGTAACTCTCTTCTGGTACGTGAATAGAGACCCTGTCAATCTGCAACTATTCACTGCACTCTGGTGTTTTTTACTCTCCTGTAACTCTCTTCTAGTACGTGAATAGAGACCCTGTCAATCTGCAACTATTCACTGCACTCTGGTGTTTTTTACTCTCCTGTAACTCTCTTCTAGTACGTGAATAGAGACCCTGTCAATCTGCAACTATTCACTGCACTCTGGTGTTTTTTTACTCTCCTGTAACTCTCAATCTGCAAACTATTCACTGCTCTCTGGTTTTTTTTTTTACTCGCCTGTAACTCTCTTCTGGTACGTGAATAGAGACCCTGTCAATCTGCAAACTATTCACTGCTCTCTGGTGTTTTTATACTCTCCTGTAACTCTCTTCTGGTACGTGAATAGAGACCCTGTCAATCTGCAAACTATTCACTGCTCTCTGGTGTTTTTTACTCTGCTGTAACTCTCTTCTTGTACGTGAATAGAGACCCTGTCAATCTGCAACTATTCACTGCACTCTGGTGTTTTTTACTCTCCTGTAACTCTCTTCTGGTACGTGAATAGAGACCCTGTCAATCTGCAACTATTCACTGCACTCTGGTGTTTTTTACTCTCCTGTAACTCTCTTCTGGTACGTGAATAGAGACCCTGTCAATCTGCAAACTATTCACTGCACTCTGGTGTTTTTTTTTGTTTTTTTTTTTGTTTTTTTTTGTTTTTTTTTTAGTTTTCAAAAGAGCTTTATTAAACTTATCGCATTTACAAGTAAAAGTATGGGAATAATGAAATAAAAAAAACAAGAGAACAATACAGATGCAAATATAGCAATGTGAGGACACAGTCCGTCCTCTAAACTGTCCGTAGACATATATTGTGAGATGAATGATATACTGTTCAAGGAAGTACTGATAACACAATCATTAACAAAGATATATAATGGTACTCTATGAAACAGTTGGGGGAGACCAAGAGGACTCTTGGCCAGGTGAAGGGGGGAAGGGATAAAGGTCAAAGGGTGAGATGAGGGGGAAGGGAGGAGGGTTGAATGATATATCATAGGTCGTAAGTGGGTGTTTCAAAAGAAGACCATCTAGGTCTAGACAGACTTATCCCTAGGTCAGTTCTCTCATTCCCCCCAAAAAAGGCTAAGAGGGAGTGAGAGCATTAGGTCTCCAGGTTGTATCATAAATGTCTTTCCAGTCGGCCCATGTAAGCTCGAATAGGTCGGAGTTGCCTAGGTTATAGAATATGCTTTTTTCCATATTATATAAGTAGGCCATATAGGAGCAAACTCTCGTCCAGCTAGGTGAGGGCTCTGATTTCCAGTCACAGGCAATCAGGTGTTTAATGGACATGAAGAGGTATATACTTATGTAAGCATGGTGTTTAGGGATAGAATGAATACCTATGTGTAATAGGGCAACTGCAGGAGAGCTACGTAAGGAGATTCCCAGTTTGGAAAGGGCTCCAAAGCATTTTGTCCATAACGGGCGTATTTTAGGGCATTCCCACCAAATGTGTAAAGAGTCCCCTCTCTGACCACAACCTCTCCAACAGAACGGAGATGCGCTAGGGAATATTTTAGCCAGCCTGATAGGCACATAGTACCAATGGGCCACCAACTTATAATAAGTTTCAAATAGGGTGGTGCAATGTACAGCTTTTTTTGTTCGTTCAAGCGCTCGTTCCCAATCATCTGCTGTGAGCGGTTTGCCTAGCAGGGAGCACCACTTAGCAAGGTGGGGGGCCAGTTCTGGGTTTGGATCAGAGTCCAACAGGGTGTAATGTCTGGAGAGGGGTCTATATAGTCTCTTTCTCTGGTTCCAAGTGGACTCCCATGGGGTCAGTGGGCGGTTTGACTGGGGCTTGAAGCCCCAGGCAGTCAGAAAGCTTTTAATTCTGTAGTATTCAAATTTCAGGATATGGGGTAAGGCCACATCAGCCCCCAATTGGGACGCAGATTTAAATCCAGACTCCGAAGGCGATAGCCAGAGGTCCGAGACCACTTTTATTCCGATTTGGGTCCATCTCAGAGGATGGGCATCCTGTAGGCCTACTAATAGGCCGGACAATGAGGTTATGGGAGAGGGGTGAGGGGCAATTTGTCTAGAGTGGCGGATTTTGTCCCAGAATTGCAGGCATTCCTGGATGATGGGGTTTATCAGGGATAGTTCTCTACGGCAATGGGTTGGTGTCCAAATCAGGTCACGCAAAGTTAGGTTATAGGGAAGTGAGGCCTGTTCAATGGAGTGCCATTTGCAGGAAGGCTGCATGACTCCCCATTGGGAGACATGGGTGAGCATGGCTCCCTCGTAGTATCTTACTATAGAGGGAGCGCCCAGACCGCCCCTTGACCTAGGTAGCTGTAGCACTCTCTGCGCCACCCTTGGGGCTTGTCCTGCCATATATGTTTAGTAATTTCGCTCTGAAACTGTAATAGGATATGCCTGGGAACCCTGATTGGCAGACAGCGGAATAAGTATGTGAGACGAGGTAAAAAAGACATCTTTAATGCTGCTATCCGCCCTAACCACGAAACTTGCGAGAGGTTCCAGCTCTTGCTTAGGGAGCGAAGCTCCGATAGCAAAGGGAGGTAATTGTCCCTGATAATCCGGGGGAAGTCGTTGGACAATTTGACTCCTAGGTGGGTCACTGAAGTGTCCGACCATCTAAAAGGGTATTTGATTTTTAGAGGGGCTATAGGCGAGCTCTGGAAGCCTTGGGTGTAAATCTCAGTTTTGGGAATGTTTAGTTTGTAATGAGAGTGGGCGCTAAATTCCTTGACTATCAGTAAGAGTCTAGGGAGGGTGGACGCGAGATCTGAGGAAAAGAGGGTGATATCGTCCGCAAATAAAGCTATATTGTGCTTGGTGCCACATAGGGTAATCCCACTCATGAGAGGGTCAAGTCTAATTTGTTCTGCCAACGGCTCGATGGCCAGCGTGAAAAGTAGGGGTGACAGGGGGCAACCCTGCCTGGTCCCATTAGAAATTTGGAAAGGGGGGGTTTGGAAACCAAGTCCCTTTACCGAAGCGGAGGGAGTAGAGTATAAGGCTTTAATTGCTCCCATGAGGGAACTCGGGAATTGAAAGGCATCAAGTACTTCCCACAGAAACTTCCATCTCACCCGATCAAAGGCCTTTTCTGCGTCTAGTGATATAATCGCCACAGGTTTATTAAGGCTGGACGACAGGGACATCACATTCAAGAGTCTTCTAGTATTATCTGGACCCTCTCTTTTGGGGATAAATCCAACTTGGTCTGGATTGATTAAATAGGGGAGGAGGTTGGCAATACGGTTAGCTAAAATTTTGGAGAAGAACTTAATGTCAGTGTTGATTAGCGAGATTGGCCTATAGCTGGCACAGAGAGAGGGGTCTTTATTAGGTTTCAGTATAGTCACAATAGTGGCTTCAAGGAATTCACTCCTAAATTTGCCTTCATTTCTGGCTAAGTTGAAGAGTCTAAGAAGCAGGGGGGAGAGTTCTTGGATATAGGTTTTATAGAAATGCACTGGGAAGCCATCTGGACCAGGTGATTTAAATGATTTAGAGTTCTTGATAACCATTTGCACTTCTCTAAGGGTGAATGGCGAATTTAAGGTGTCTTTTTGATCAGGTGAGAGGGACGGTAGGTTCAATGCTTTCAAGTACTCACGAATGGAGTCATCTGAGGTCACTGAGGGGTTCTCAGATTTTTCTATGTTATAGAGGTTGGAGTAAAACTCAGCAAAAGCCTCCCCTATTTGTGAGGGAATTTTAAGAAGGGAACCTCCTTTAACAATGCCATGAATACGTGAGATACTAGTTCTGTTTCTGAGTTTATTGGCTAAGAGAGTATCCGCCTTATTGCCCTTATAAAAGTAAAGTTGCTTAAGTTTAGTTAAGTTGTCCTGGGTTCTCCGGAGCTCTAGCTGGGATATGTGATTTTTAACGTTGGTGATTTGGGTCGTTAAGGAGTTAGTAGGCTTTACTCTATTAGGGCCTCTAAGTCTCTAAGTTTAATGTGAGACTGAGACAGCGAGAGTCCCGCTTGCTTACGTAGTTTAGCCTGTTCAGAGATCATTAAGCCTCTTATGGTTGCTTTAGTAGCTCCCCAGAGGGTGTCATCTCCTACATGTGCCCGGTCATTGATTTCTAGAAAGTGTCTGATTTCTGTACGTAATTTTTCTCTGAGGGGGATATCTTGCAATAGGTTGTGGGGCATGCGCCAGGAGGGTCTAGAGCGAGTGGTATTTGAGGATATGAGGTCGGCGGGAGCGCAGTCGTGATCGGACCAAGGGCAAATATGGATGGCCGTGTTAGTGACTAGATCTAGGGAGTCTGCCGTAGAGAATATGTAGTCAAGTCTGGCGTATTGTCGATGTTGCTGTGAGTAGTGTGTGTAGTCTCTGTCTTGCGTGTGAATAGCCCTCCAAATGTCAAAGAACCCTGAGCCTGTCATAAGTGTACGGAATTTCGCTGCAAGCCGTTCCGTAAGGGGAGGAGCCCTAGCTAAGTCAGAGGATTTTCTATCTAGTTTCGGTTCCCAAGTCATGTTGAAGTCGCCCGAAATAATGACCCTGCCTTGTTTGTGCTGGGAGATGACATGGAGAATGTGTTTGAGGCACTTAGGTTGGTGAGTGTTGGGTAGGTAGACTGATACGAGTGTATAGAGCACGTGGTTAATGTTACAGATTAGGATAATATATCTGGCCTGTGGGTCTCTAACGGTCATGACTGGTTCAATAGCTAGTCTCTTATGTAAGAGGATTGCGGTGCCCCTGGCTTTTTTGGTAAAGGGAGCATGTTCGATGTGCGTGTAATCCCTAGAGGAGAGTCTGATCGGTTCATCGTTTAACCAGTGCGTCTCTTGGAGGAACACTATGTCAGGATTGTGGCGCTTCAACGAGCGCAATAGGAGACTTCTCTTAAAGGGAGTGTTAAGTCCTCTCAAATTTTGGGTAAGAAACCTCAAAGGAGGCACTCTGGTGTTTTTTTACTCTCCTGTAACTCTCTTCTGGTACGTGAATAGCGACCCTGTCAATCTGCAAACTATTCACTGCTCTCTGGTGTTTTTTTACTCGCCTGTAACTCTCTTCTGGTACGTGAATAGAGACCCTGTCAATCTGCAACTATTCACTGCACTCTGGTGTTTTTTACTCTCATGTAACTATCTTCTGGTACGTGAATAGAGACCTTGTCAATCTGCAAACTATTCACTGCTCTCTGGTGTTTTTTACTCTCCTGTAACTATCTTCTGGTACGTGAATAGAGACCCTGTCAATCTGCAAACTATTAACTGCTCTCTGGTGTTTTTTACTCTCCTGTAACTCTCTTCTGGTATGTGAATAGAGACCCTGTCAATCTATAACTATTCACTGCACTCTGGTGTTTTTTTACTCTCCTGTAACTCTCTTCTGGTACGTGAATAGAGACCCTGTCAATCTGCAAACTATTCACTGCACTCTGGTGTTTTTTACTCTCCTGTAACTCTCTTCTGGTACGTGAATAGAGACCCTGTCAATCTCCAAAGTATTCACTGTGCTCTGGTGTTTTTGACTCTCCTGTGACTCTCTTCTGATACGTGAATAAAGACCCTTTCAATCTGCAACTATTCACTGCACTCTGGTGTTTTTTACTCTCCTGTAACTCTCTTCTGGTACGTGAATAGAGACCCTGTCAATCTGCAAACTATTCACTGCACTCTGGTGTTTTTTTACTCTCCTGTATATCTCTTCTGGCATGTGAATAGAGACCCTGTCAATCTGCAACTATTCACTGCACTCTGGTGTTTTTTACTCTCCTGTAACTCTCTTCTGGGACGTGAATAGAGACCCTGTCAATCTGCAAACTATTCACTGCTCTCTGGTGTTTTTTACTCTCCTGTAACTCTCTTCTGGTACGTGAATAGAGACCCTGTCAATCTGCAAACTATTCACTGCACTCTGGTGTTTGTTACTCTCCTGTAACTCTCTTCTGGTACGTGAATAGAGACCCTGTCAATCTGCAACTATTCACTGCTCTCTGGTGTTTTTATCTCTCCTGTAACTCTCTTCTGGTACGTGAATAGAGACCCTGTCAATCTGCAACTATTCACTGCTCTCTGGTGTTTTTTACTCTCCTGTAACTCTCTTCTGGTACGTGAATAGAGACCCTGTCAATCTGCAAACTATTCACTACTCTCTGGTGTTTTTTACTCTCCTGTAACTCTCTTCTGGTACGTGAATAGAGACCCTGTCAATCTGCAAACTATTCACTGCTCTCTGGTGTTTTTTACTCTCCTGTAACTCTCTTCTGGTACGTGAATAGAGACCCTGTCAATCTGCAAACTATTCACTGCTCTCTGGTGTTTTTTACTCTACTGTAACTCTCTTCTGGTACGTGAATAGAGACCCTGTCAATCTGCAACTATTCACTGCACTCTGGTGTTTTTTACTCTCCTGTAACTCTCTTCTGGTACGTGAATAGAGACCCTGTCAATCTGCAAACTATTCACTGCACTCTGGTGTTTTTTTACTCTCCTGTAACTCTCTTCTGGTACGTGAATAGAGACCCTTCTGGTGTTTTTTTACTCTACTGTAACTCTCTTCTGGTACGTGAATAGAGACCCTGTCAATCTGCAAACTATTCACTGCTCTCTGGTGTTTTTTACTCTACTGTAACTCTCTTCTGGTACGTGAATAGAGACCCTGTCAATCTGCAAACTATTCACTGCTCTCTGGTGTTTTTTACTCTCCTGTAACTCTCTTCTGGTACGTGAATAAAGACCCTGTCAATCTGCAACTGTTCACTGCACTCTGGTGTTTTTTACTCTCCTGTTACTCTCTTCTGGTACGTGAATAGAGACCCTGTCAATCTGCAACTATTCACTGCTCTCTGGTGTTTTTTACTCTCCTGTAATGCTCTTCTGGTATGTGAATAGAGACCCTGTCAATCTGCAAACTATTCACTGCACTCTGTTGTTTTTAATCTCCTGTAACTCTCTTCTGGTACATGAATAGAGACCCTGTCAATCTGCAACTATTCACTGCACTCTGGTGTTTTTTACTCTCCTGTAACTCTCTTCTGGTACATGAATATTTACATAGAGCAAATGATTTTAGTTTGTTAATTTAGTACTACATCTGTTGTAATGTTATCCAATGTCTTGTTTCTAATGTTCATTTAATTACCATGTGATGTTCAATCCTTATCAATACTTGCTATTATTCTAAAATGTATAGCTGTCTTATTCCATAGTTTTAACCTCCCCCAAATTTTATTGTCTGTTTACTTAACATCTCACACTGACCAGACCAGAATCTAACTTTCCAATTGGCCTTTCCAATTGTCTTTGATTAGCAATCAACTAAATTTAGTGGACTCAGCTGACTGCCCTCCCTGCATATATTTCACACTAGTTTGGGCTGTGCATTGTACTGGGCTGTGCATTGCTATAACAACATATGTTCACATTTTCAAAGTGAACATTTTATAAGTGAGGCATTAGCAATAGAATTATACAAGAATGAAGTGAACATTTTATAAGTGAGGCATTAGCAATAGAATTATACAAGAATGAAGTGAACATTTTATAAGTGAGGCATTGACAATAGAATTATACAAGAATGAAGTGAACATTTTATAAGTGAGGCATTGACAATAGAATTATACAAGAATTAAGTGAACATTTTTATAAGTGAGGCATTAGCAATAGAATTATACAAGAATGAAGTGAACATTTTATAAGTGAGGCATTGACAATAGAATTATACAAGAATGAAGTGAACATTTTTATAAGTGAGGCATTAGCAATAGAATTATACAAGAATGAAGTGAACATTTTATAAGTGAGGCATTAACAATAGAATTATATAAGAATGAAGTGAACATTTTATAAGTGAGGCATTGACAATAGAATTAGACAAGAATTAAGTGAACATTTTATAAGTGAGGCATTGACAATAGAATTAGACAAGAATTAAGTGAACATTTTATAAGTGAGGCATTGACAATAGAATTATACAAGAATTAAGTGAACATTTTATAAGTGAGGCACTTGCAATAGAATTATACAAGAATTAAGTGAACATTTTATAAGTGAGGCACTTGCAATAGAATTATACAAGAATTAAGTGAACATTTTATAAGTGAGGCACTAGCAATATAATTATACAAGAATTAATTGAACATTTTATAAGTGAGGCATTAGCAATAGAATTAAAAAAGAATTAAGTGAACATTTTATAAGTGAGGCACTTGCAATAGAATTATACAAGAATTAAGTGAACATTTTATAAGTGCGGCACTTGCAATAGAATTATACAAGAATTAAGTGAACATTTTATAAGTGAGGCACTTGCAATAGAATTATACAAGAATTAAGTGAACATTTTATAAGTGAGGCATTAGCAATAGAATTATACAAGAATTAAGTGAACATTTTATAAGTGAGGCACTAGCAATATAATTATACAAGAATTAAGTGAACATTTTATAAGTGAGGCATTAACAATAGAATTAAAAAAGAATTAAGTGAACATTTTATACGTGAGGCATTAGCAATAGAATTATACAAGAATTAAGTGAACATTTTATAAGTGAGGCATTAACATTAGAATTATACAAGAATTAAGTGAACATTCTATAAGTGAGGCACTTGCAATAGAATTATGCAAGAATTAAGTGAACATTTTATAAGTGAGGCATTAGCAATAGAATTAAAAAAAAATTAAGTGAACATTTTATACGTGAGGCATTAGCAATAGAATTATACAAGAATTAAGTGAACATTATATAAGTGAGGCATTAACATTAGAATTATACAAGAATTAAGTGAACATTCTATAAGTGAAGCATTATCAATAGAATTATACAAGAATGAAGTGAACATTTTATAAGTGAGGCATTAGCAATAGAATTATACAAGAATGAAGTGAACATTTTATAAGTGAGGCATTAGCAATAGAATTATACAAGAATTAAGTTAACATTTTATAAGTGAGGCATTAGCAATAGAATTATACAAGAATTAAGTAAACATTTTATAAGTGAGGCACTAGTAATCAAATTATACAAGAATGAAGTGAACATTTTATAAGTGAGGCATTAGCAATAGAATTATACAAGAATTAAGTGAACATTTTATAAGTGAGGCATTAGCAATAGAATTATACAAGAATTAAGTGAACATTTTATAAGTGAGGCACTAGCAATAGAATTATACAAGAATTAAGTGAACATTTTATAAGTGAGGCACTTGCAATAGAATTATACAAGAATTAAGTGAACATTTTATAAGTGAGGCACTAGCAATAGAATTATACAAGAATTAAGTGAACATTTTATAAGTGAGGCATTAGCAATATAATTATACAAGAATTAAGTTAACATTTTATAAGTGAGGCATTAGCAATAGAATTATACAAGAATTAAGTGAACATTTTATAAGTGAGGCACTAGCAATAGAATTATACAAGAATTAAGTGAACATTTTATAAGTGAGGCATTAACATTAGAATTATACAAGAATTAAGTGAACATTTTATAAGTGAGGCATTAGCAATAGAATTATACAAGAATTAAGTGAACATTTTATAAGTAAGGCATTAGCAATAGAATTATACAAGAATTAAGTAAACATTTTATAAGTGAGGCATTAGCAATAGAATTAAAAAAGAATTAAGTGAACATTTTATACGTGAGGCATTAGCAATAGAATTATAAAATAATTAAGTGAACATTTTATAAGTGAGGCATTAGCAATAGAATTATACAAGAATGAAGTGAACATTTTATAAGTGAGGCATTGACAATAGAATTATACAAGAATGAAGTGAACATTTTATAAGTGAGGCATTGACAATAGAATTATACAAGAATGAAGTGAACATTTTTATAAGTGAGGCATTAGCAATAGAATTATACAAGAATGAAGTGAACATTTTATAAGTGAGGCATTGACAATAGAATTATACAAGAATGAAGTAAACATTTTTATAAGTGAGGCATTAGCAATAGAATTATACAAGAATGAAGTGAACATTTTATAAGTGAGGCATTAACAATAGAATTATATAAGAATGAAGTGAACATTTTATAAGTGAGGCATTGACAATAGAATTAGACAAGAATTAAGTGAACATTTTATAAGTGAGGCATTGACAATAGAATTAGACAAGAATTAAGTGAACATTTTATAAGTGAGGCATTGACAATAGAATTATACAAGAATTAAGTGAACATTTTATAAGTGAGGCACTTGCAATAGAATTATACAAGAATTAAGTGAACATTTTATAAGTGAGGCACTTGCAATAGAATTATACAAGAATTAAGTGAACATTTTATAAGTGAGGCACTAGCAATATAATTATACAAGAATTAAGTGAACATTTTATAAGTGAGGCATTAGCAATAGAATTAAAAAAGAATTAAGTGAACATTTTATAAGTGAGGCACTTGCAATAGAATTATACAAGAATTAAGTGAACATTTTATAAGTGCGGCACTTGCAATAGAATTATACAAGAATTAAGTGAACATTTTATAAGTGAGGCACTTGCAATAGAATTATACAAGAATTAAGTGAACATTTTATAAGTGAGGCATTAGCAATAGAATTATACAAGAATTAAGTGAACATTTTATAAGTGAGGCACTAGCAATATAATTATACAAGAATTAAGTGAACATTTTATAAGTGAGGCATTAACAATAGAATTAAAAAAGAATTAAGTGAACATTTTATACGTGAGGCATTAGCAATAGAATTATACAAGAATTAAGTGAACATTTTATAAGTGAGGCATTAACATTAGAATTATACAAGAATTAAGTGAACATTCTATAAGTGAGGCACTTGCAATAGAATTATGCAAGAATTAAGTGAACATTTTATAAGTGAGGCATTAGCAATAGAATTAAAAAAGAATTAAGTGAACATTTTATACGTGAGGCATTAGCAATAGAATTATACAAGAATTAAGTGAACATTATATAAGTGAGGCATTAACATTAGAATTATACAAGAATTAAGTGAACATTCTATAAGTGAAGCATTATCAATAGAATTATACAAGAATGAAGTGAACATTTTATAAGTGAGGCATTAGCAATAGAATTATACAAGAATGAAGTGAACATTTTATAAGTGAGGCATTAGCAATAGAATTATACAAGAATTAAGTTAACATTTTATAAGTGAGGCATTAGCAATAGAATTATACAAGAATTAAGTAAACATTTTATAAGTGAGGCACTAGTAATCAAATTATACAAGAATGAAGTGAACATTTTATAAGTGAGGCATTAGCAATAGAATTATGCAAGAATTAAGTGAACATTTTATAAGTGAGGCATTAGCAATAGAATTATACAAGAATTAAGTGAACATTTTATAAGTGAGGCACTAGCAATAGAATTATACAAGAATTAAGTGAACATTTTATAAGTGAGGCACTTGCAATAGAATTATACAAGAATTAAGTGAACATTTTATAAGTGAGGCACTAGCAATAGAATTATACAAGAATTAAGTGAACATTTTATAAGTGAGGCATTAGCAATAGAATTATACAAGAATTAAGTTAACATTTTATAAGTGAGGCATTAGCAATAGAATTATACAAGAATTAAGTGAACATTTTATAAGTGAGGCACTAGCAATAGAATTATACAAGAATTAAGTGAACATTTTATAAGTGAGGCATTAACATTAGAATTATACAAGAATTAAGTGAACATTTTATAAGTGAGGCATTAGCAATAGAATTATACAAGAATTAAGTGAACATTTTATAAGTAATGCATTAGCAATAGAATTATACAAGAATTAAGTAAACATTTTATAAGTGAGGCATTAGCAATAGAATTAAAAAAGAATTAAGTGAACATTTTATACGTGAGGCATTAGCAATAGAATTATAAAATAATTAAGTGAACATTTTCTAAGTGAGGCATTAACATTAGAATTATACAAGAATTAAGTGAACATTTTATAAGTGGGGCATTAGCAATAGAATTATACAAGATTTAAGTGAACATTTTATAAGTGAGGCATTAACATTAGAATTAGACAAGAATTAAGTGAACATTTTATAAGTGAGGCATTAGCAATAGAATTATACAAGAATTAAGTGAACATTTTATAAGTGAGGCACTAGAAATAGAATTATACAAGAATTAAGTGAGGCATTAACATTAGAATTATACAAGAATTAAGTGAACATTTTATAAGTGAGGCATTAGCAATAGAATTATACAAGAATTAAGTGAACATTTTATAAGTGAGGCATTAGCAATAGAATTATACAAGAATTAAGTGAACATTTTATAAGTTAGGCATTAGCAATAGAATTATACAAGAATTAAGTGAACATTTTATAAGTGAGGCGCTAGCAATATAATTATACAAGAATTAAGTGAACATTTTATAAGTGAGGCATCAACATTAGAATTATACAAGAATTAAGTGAACATTTTATAAGTGAGGCATTAGCAATAGAATTATACAAGAACTAAGTGAACATTTTATAAGTGAGGCATTAGCAATAGAATTATACAAGAATTAAGTGAACATTTTATAAGTGAGGCATTAGCAATAGAATTATACAAGAATTAAGTGAACATTTTATAAGTGAGGCATTAGCAATAGAATTATACAAGAATTAAGTTAACATTTTATAAGTGAGGCATTAGCAATAGAATTATACAAGAATTAAGTGAACCTTTTATAAGTGAGGCATTAGCAATAGAATTATACAAGAATTAAGTGAACATTTTATAAGTGAGGCACTAGCAATCAAATTATACAAGAATTAAGTGAACATTTTATAAGTGAGGCATTAGCAATAGAATTATACAAGAAATAAGTGAACATTTTATAAGTGAGGCACTAGCAATAGAATTATACAAGAATTAAGTGAACATTTTATAAGTGAGGCATTAACATTAGAATTATACAAGAATTAAGTAAACATTTTATAAGTGAGGCATTAGCAATAGGATTATACAAGAACTTAGTGAACATTTTATACGTGAGGCATTAGCAATAGAATTACACAAGAATTAAGTTAACATTTTATAAGTGAGGCACTAGCAATAGAATTATACAAGAATTAAGTGAACATTTTATAAGTGAGGCATTAACAATAGAATTATACAAGAATTAAGTGAACATTTTATAAGTGAGGCATTAACATTAGAATTATACAAGAATTAAGTGAACATTTTATAAGTGAGGCATTAACATTAGAATTATACAAGAATTAAGTGAACATTTTATAAGTGAGGCATTAGCAATAGAATTATACAAGATTTAAGTGAACATTTTATAAGTGAGGCATTAACATTAGAATTATACAAGAATTAAGTGAACATTTTATAAGTGAGGCATTAGCAATAGAATTATACAAGAATTAAGTGAACATTTTATAAGTGAGGCACTAGCAATATAATTATACAAGAATTAAGTGAACATTTTATAAGTGAGGCATTAACATTAGAATTATACAAGAATTAAGTGAACATTTTATAAGTGAGGCACTAGCAATAGAATTATACAAGAATTAAGTGAACATTTTATAAGTGAGGCATTAGCAATAGAATTATACAAGAATTAAGTGAACATTTTATAAGTTAGGCATTAGCAATAGAATTATACAAGAATTAAGTGAACATTTTATAAGTGAGGCACTAGCAATATAATTATACAAGAATTAAGTGAACATTTTATAAGTGAGGCATTAACATTAGAATTATACAAGAATTCAGTGAACATTTTATAAGTGAGGCATTAGCAATAGAATTATACAAGAACTAAGTGAACATTTTATACGTGAGGCATTAGCAATAGAATTATACAAGCATTAAGTGAACATTTTATAAGTGAGGCATTAGCAATAGAATTATACAAGAATGAAGTGAACATTTTATAAGTGAGGCATTAGCAATAGAATTATACAAGAATTAAGTGAACCTTTTATAAGTGAGGCATTAGCAATAGAATTATACAAGAATTAAGTGAACATTTTATAAGTGAGGCACTAGCAATCAAATTATACAAGAATTAAGTGAACATTTTATAAGTGAGGCATTAGCAATAGAATTATACAAGAATTAAGTGAACATTTTATAAGTGAGGCACTTGCAATAGAATTATACAAGAATTAAGTGAGGCACTTGCAATAGAATTATACAAGAATTAAGTGAACATTTTATAAGTGAGGCACTAGCAATAGAATTATACAAGAATTAAGTGAACATTTTATAAGTGAGGCATTAGCAATAGAATTATACAAGAATTAAGTTAACATTTTATAAGTGAGGCATTAGCAATAGAATTATACAAGAATTAAGTGAACATTTTATAAGTGAGGCACTAGCAATAGAATTATACAAGAATTAAGTGAACATTTTATAAGTGAGGCATTAACATTAGAATTATACAAGAATTAAGTGAAAATTTTATAAGTGAGGAATTAGCAATAGAATTATACAAGAATTAAGGGAACATTTTATAAGTGAGGCATTAGCAATAGAATTATACAAGAATTACGTGAACATTTTATAAGTGAGGCATTAGCAATAGAATTATACAAGAATTAAGTGAACATTTTATAAGTGAGGCACTTGCAATAGAATTATACAAGAATTAAGTGAACATTTTATAAGTGAGGCATTAGCAATAGAATTATACAAGAATTAAGTTAACATTTTATAAGTGAGGCATTAGCAATAGAATTATACAAGAATGAAGTGAACATTTTATAAGTGAGGCATTAGCAATAGAATTATACAAGAATTAAGTGAACCTTTTATAAGTGAGGCATTAGCAATAGAATTATACAAGAATTAAGTGAACATTTTATAAGTGAGGCACTAGCAATCAAATTATACAAGAATTAAGTGAACATTTTATAAGTGAGGCATTAGCAATAGAATTATACAAGAATTAAGTGAACATTTTATAAGTGAGGCACTTGCAATAGAATTATACAAGAATTAAGTGAACATTTTATAAGTGAGGCACTTGCAATAGAATTATACAAGAATTAAGTGAACATTTTATAAGTGAGGCACTAGCAATAGAATTATACAAGAATTAAGTGAACATTTTATAAGTGAGGCATTAGCAATAGAATTATACAAGAATTAAGTTAACATTTTATAAGTGAGGCATTAGCAATAGAATTATACAAGAATTAAGTGAACATTTTATAAGTGAGGCACTAGCAATAGAATTATACAAGAATTAAGTGAACATTTTATAAGTGAGGCATTAACATTAGAATTATACAAGAATTAAGTGAAAATTTTATAAGTGAGGCATTAGCAATAGAATTATACAAGAATTAAGGGAACATTTTATAAGTGATGCATTAGCAATAGAATTATACAAGAATTACGTGAACATTTTATAAGTGAGGCATTAGCAATAGAATTAAAAAAGAATTAAGTGAACATTTTATAAGTGAGGCACTTGCAATAGAATTATAAAATAATTAAGTGAACATTTTATAAGTGAGGCACTAGCAATAGAATTATACAAGAATTAAGTGAACATTTTATAAGTGAGGCATTAGCAATAGAATTATACAAGAATTAAGTTAACATTTTATAAGTGAGGCATTAGCAATAGAATTAAAAAAGAATTAAGTGAACATTTTATACGTGAGGCATTAGCAATAGAATTATACAAGAATTAAGTGAACATTTTATAAGTGAGGCATTAACATTGGAATTATACAAGAATGAAGTGAATATTTTATAAGTGAGGCACTTGCAATAGAATTATACAAGAATTAAGTGAACATTTTATAAGTGAGGCACTAGTAATAGAATTATACAAGAATTAAGTGAACATTTTATAAGTGAGGCATTAGCAATAGAATTATACAAGAATTAAGTTAACATTTTATAAGTGAGGCATTAGCAATAGAATTATACAAGAATTAAGTGAACATTTTATAAGTGAGGCACTAGCAATAGAATTATACAAGAATTAAGTGAACATTTTATAAGTGAGGCATTAACATTAGAATTATACAAGAATTAAGTGAAAATTTTATAAGTGAGGCATTAGCAATAGAATTATACAAGAATTAAGGGAACATTTTATAAGTGAGGCATTAGCAATAGAATTATACAAGAATTACGTGAACATTTTATAAGTGAGGCATTAGCAATAGAATTAAAAAATAATTCAGTGAACATTTTATAAGTGAGGCACTTGCAATAGAATTATACAAGAATTAAGTGAACATTTTATAAGTGAGGCATTAACATTAGAATTATACAAGAATTAAGTGAACATTCTATAAGTGAGGCACTTGCAATAGAATTATGCAAGAATTAAGTGAACATTTTATAAGTGAGGCATTAGCAATAGAATTAAAAAAAAATTAAGTGAACATTTTATACGTGAGGCATTAGCAATAGAATTATACAAGAATTAAGTGAACATTCTATAAGTGAAGCATTATCAATAGAATTATACAAGAATGAAAAGAACATTTTATAAGTGAGGCATTAGCAATAGAATTATACAAGAATGAAGTGAACATTTTATAAGTGAGGCATTAGCAATAGAATTATACAAGAATTAAGTTAACATTTTATAAATGAGGCATTAGCAATAGAATTATACAAGAATTAAGTAAACATTTTATAAGTGAGGCACTAGTAATCAAATTATACAAGAATGAAGTGAACATTTTATAAGTGAGGCATTAGCAATAGAATTATACAAGAATTAAGTGAACATTTTATAAGTGAGGCATTAGCAATAGAATTATACAAGAATTAAGTGAACATTTTATAAGTGAGGCACTAGCAATAGAATTATACAAGAATTAAGTGAACATTTTATAAGTGAGGCACTTGCAATAGAATTATACAAGAATTAAGTGAACATTTTATAAGTGAGGCACTAGCAATAGAATTATACAAGAATTAAGTGAACATTTTATAAGTGAGGCATTAGCAATATAATTATACAAGAATTAAGTTAACATTTTATAAGTGAGGCATTAGCAATAGAATTATACAAGAATTAAGTGAACATTTTATAAGTGAGGCACTAGCAATAGAATTATACAAGAATTAAGTGAACATTTTATAAGTGAGGCATTAACATTAGAATTATACAAGAATTAAGTGAACATTTTATAAGTGAGGCATTAGCAATAGAATTATACAAGAATTAAGTGAACATTTTATAAGTAAAGCATTAGCAATAGAATTATACAAGAATTAAGTAAACATTTTATAAGTGAGGCATTAGCAATAGAATTAAAAAAGAATTAAGTGAACATTTTATACGTGAGGCATTAGCAATAGAATTATAAAATAATTAAGTGAACATTTTATAAGTGAGGCATTAGCAATAGAATTATACAAGAATGAAGTGAACATTTTATAAGTGAGGCATTGACAATAGAATTATACAAGAATGAAGTGAACATTTTATAAGTGAGGCATTGACAATAGAATTATACAAGAATGAAGTGAACATTTTTATAAGTGAGGCATTAGCAATAGAATTATACAAGAATGAAGTGAACATTTTATAAGTGAGGCATTGACAATAGAATTATACAAGAATGAAGTAAACATTTTTATAAGTGAGGCATTAGCAATAGAATTATACAAGAATGAAGTGAACATTTTATAAGTGAGGCATTAACAATAGAATTATATAAGAATGAAGTGAACATTTTATAAGTGAGGCATTGACAATAGAATTAGACAAGAATTAAGTGAACATTTTATAAGTGAGGCATTGACAATAGAATTAGACAAGAATTAAGTGAACATTTTATAAGTGAGGCATTGACAATAGAATTATACAAGAATTAAGTGAACATTTTATAAGTGAGGCACTTGCAATAGAATTATACAAGAATTAAGTGGACATTTTATAAGTGAGGCACTTGCAATAGAATTATACAAGAATTAAGTGAACATTTTATAAGTGAGGCACTAGCAATATAATTATACAAGAATTAAGTGAACATTTTATAAGTGAGGCATTAGCAATAGAATTAAAAAAGAATTAAGTGAACATTTTATAAGTGAGGCAATTACAATAGAATTATACAAGAATTAAGTGAACATTTTATAAGTGCGGCACTTGCAATAGAATTATACAAGAATTAAGTGAACATTTTATAAGTGAGGCATTAGCAATAGAATTATACAAGAATTAAGTGAACATTTTATAAGTGAGGCACTAGCAATCAAATTATACAAGAATTAAGTGAACATTTTATAAGTGAGGCATTAGCAATATAATTATACAAGAATTAAGTGAACATTTTATAAGTGAGGCACTTGCAATAGAATTATACAAGAATTAAGTGAACATTTTATAAGTGAGGCACTTGCAATAGAATTATACAAGAATTAAGTTAACATTTTATAAGTGAGGCATTAGCAATAGAATTATACAAGAATGAAGTGAACATTTTATAAGTGAGGCATTAGCAATAGAATTATACAAGAATTAAGTGAACCTTTTATAAGTGAGGCATTAGCAATAGAATTATACAAGAATTAAGTGAACATTTTATAAGTGAGGCACTAGCAATCAAATTATACAAGAATTAAGTGAACATTTTATAAGTGAGGCATTAGCAATAGAATTATACAAGAATTAAGTGAACATTTTATAAGTGAGGCACTTGCAATAGAATTATACAAGAATTAAGTGAACATTTTATAAGTGAGGCACTTGCAATAGAATTATACAAGAATTAAGTGAACATTTTATAAGTGAGGCACTAGCAATAGAATTATACAAGAATTAAGTGAACATTTTATAAGTGAGGCATTAGCAATAGAATTATACAAGAATTAAGTTAACATTTTATAAGTGAGGCATTAGCAATAGAATTATACAAGAATTAAGTGAACATTTTATAAGTGAGGCACTAGCAATAGAATTATACAAGAATTAAGTGAACATTTTATAAGTGAGGCATTAACATTAGAATTATACAAGAATTAAGTGAAAATTTTATAAGTGAGGCATTAGCAATAGAATTATACAAGAATTAAGGGAACATTTTATAAGTGATGCATTAGCAATAGAATTATACAAGAATTACGTGAACATTTTATAAGTGAGGCATTAGCAATAGAATTAAAAAAGAATTAAGTGAACATTTTATAAGTGAGGCACTTGCAATAGAATTATAAAATAATTAAGTGAACATTTTATAAGTGAGGCACTAGCAATAGAATTATACAAGAATTAAGTGAACATTTTATAAGTGAGGCATTAGCAATAGAATTATACAAGAATTAAGTTAACATTTTATAAGTGAGGCATTAGCAATAGAATTATACAAGAATTAAGTGAACATTTTATAAGTGAGGCACTAGCAATAGAATTATACAAGAATTAAATGAACATTTTATAAGTGAGGCATTAACATTAGAATTATACAAGAATTAAGTGAAAATTTTATAAGTGAGGCATTAGCAATAGAATTATACAAGAATTAAGGGAACATTTTATAAGTGAGGCATTAGCAATAGAATTATACAAGAATTACGTGAACATTTTATAAGTGAGGCATTAGCAATAGAATTAAAAAAGAATTAAGTGAACATTTTATACGTGAGGCATTAGCAATAGAATTATACAAGAATTAAGTGAACATTTTATAAGTGAGGCATTAACATTGGAATTATACAAGAATGAAGTGAATATTTTATAAGTGAGGCACTTGCAATAGAATTATACAAGAATTAAGTGAACATTTTATAAGTGAGGCACTAGTAATAGAATTATACAAGAATTAAGTGAACATTTTATAAGTGAGGCATTAGCAATAGAATTATACAAGAATTAAGTTAACATTTTATAAGTGAGGCATTAGCAATAGAATTATACAAGAATTAAGTGAACATTTTATAAGTGAGGCACTAGCAATAGAATTATACAAGAATTAAGTGAACATTTTATAAGTGAGGCATTAACATTAGAATTATACAAGAATTAAGTGAAAATTTTATAAGTGAGGCATTAGCAATAGAATTATACAAGAATTAAGGGAACATTTTATAAGTGAGGCATTAGCAATAGAATTATACAAGAATTACGTGAACATTTTATAAGTGAGGCATTAGCAATAGAATTAAAAAATAATTCAGTGAACATTTTATAAGTGAGGCACTTGCAATAGAATTATACAAGAATTAAGTGAACATTTTATAAGTGAGGCATTAACATTAGAATTATACAAGAATTAAGTGAACATTCTATAAGTGAGGCACTTGCAATAGAATTATGCAAGAATTAAGTGAACATTTTATAAGTGAGGCATTAGCAATAGAATTAAAAAAAAATTAAGTGAACATTTTATACGTGAGGCATTAGCAATAGAATTATACAAGAATTAAGTGAACATTCTATAAGTGAAGCATTATCAATAGAATTATACAAGAATGAAAAGAACATTTTATAAGTGAGGCATTAGCAATAGAATTATACAAGAATGAAGTGAACATTTTATAAGTGAGGCATTAGCAATAGAATTATACAAGAATTAAGTTAACATTTTATAAATGAGGCATTAGCAATAGAATTATACAAGAATTAAGTAAACATTTTATAAGTGAGGCACTAGTAATCAAATTATACAAGAATGAAGTGAACATTTTATAAGTGAGGCATTAGCAATAGAATTATACAAGAATTAAGTGAACATTTTATAAGTGAGGCATTAGCAATAGAATTATACAAGAATTAAGTGAACATTTTATAAGTGAGGCACTAGCAATAGAATTATACAAGAATTAAGTGAACATTTTATAAGTGAGGCACTTGCAATAGAATTATACAAGAATTAAGTGAACATTTTATAAGTGAGGCACTAGCAATAGAATTATACAAGAATTAAGTGAACATTTTATAAGTGAGGCATTAGCAATATAATTATACATGAATTAAGTTAACATTTTATAAGTGAGGCATTAGCAATAGAATTATACAAGAATTAAGTGAACATTTTATAAGTGAGGCACTAGCAATAGAATTATACAAGAATTAAGTGAACATTTTATAAGTGAGGCATTAACATTAGAATTATACAAGAATTAAGTGAACATTTTATAAGTGAGGCATTAGCAATAGAATTATACAAGAATTAAGTGAACATTTTATAAGTAAGGCATTAGCAATAGAATTATACAAGAATTAAGTAAACATTTTATAAGTGAGGCATTAGCAATAGAATTAAAAAAGAATTAAGTGAACATTTTATACGTGAGGCATTAGCAATAGAATTATAAAATAATTAAGTGAACATTTTATAAGTGAGGCATTAGCAATAGAATTATACAAGAATGAAGTGAACATTTTATAAGTGAGGCATTGACAATAGAATTATACAAGAATGAAGTGAACATTTTATAAGTGAGGCATTGACAATAGAATTATACAAGAATGAAGTGAACATTTTTATAAGTGAGGCATTAGCAATAGAATTATACAAGAATGAAGTGAACATTTTATAAGTGAGGCATTGACAATAGAATTATACAAGAATGAAGTAAACATTTTTATAAGTGAGGCATTAGCAATAGAATTATACAAGAATGAAGTGAACATTTTATAAGTGAGGCATTAACAATAGAATTATATAAGAATGAAGTGAACATTTTATAAGTGAGGCATTGACAATAGAATTAGACAAGAATTAAGTGAACATTTTATAAGTGAGGCATTGACAATAGAATTAGACAAGAATTAAGTGAACATTTTATAAGTGAGGCATTGACAATAGAATTATACAAGAATTAAGTGAACATTTTATAAGTGAGGCACTTGCAATAGAATTATACAAGAATTAAGTGAACATTTTATAAGTGAGGCACTAGCAATATAATTATATAAGAATTAAGTGAACATTTTATAAGTGAGGCATTAGCAATAGAATTAAAAAAGAATTAAGTGAACATTTTATAAGTGAGGCAATTACAATAGAATTATACAAGAATTAAGTGAACATTTTATAAGTGCGGCACTTGCAATAGAATTATACAAGAATTAAGTGAACATTTTATAAGTGAGGCACTTGCAATAGAATTATACAAGAATTAAGTGAACATTTTATAAGTGAGGCATTAGCAATAGAATTATACAAGAATTAAGTGAACATTTTATAAGTGAGGCACTAGCAATATAATTATACAAGAATTAAGTGAACATTTTATAAGTGAGGCATTAACAATAGAATTAAAAAAGAATTAAGTGAACATTTTATACGTGAGGCATTAGCAATAGAATTATACAAGAATTAAGTGAACATTTTATAAGTGAGGCATTAACATTAGAATTATACAAGAATTAAGTGAACATTCTATAAGTGAGGCACTTGCAATAGAATTATGCAAGAATTAAGTGAACATTTTATAAGTGAGGCATTAGCAATAGAATTAAAAAAGAATTAAGTGAACATTTTATACGTGAGGCATTAGCAATAGAATTATACAAGAATTAAGTGAACATTATATAAGTGAGGCATTAACATTAGAATTATACAAGAATTAAGTGAACATTCTATAAGTGAAGCATTATCAATAGAATTATACAAGAATGAAGTGAACATTTTATAAGTGAGGCATTAGCAATAGAATTATACAAGAATGAAGTGAACATTTTATAAGTGAGGCATTAGCAATAGAATTATACAAGAATTAAGTTAACATTTTATAAGTGAGGCATTAGCAATAGAATTATACAAGAATTAAGTAAACATTTTATAAGTGAGGCACTAGTAATCAAATTATACAAGAATGAAGTGAACATTTCTTTCATGTAATTAACAAGAGTCCATGAGCTAGTGACGTATGGGATATACATTCCTACCAGGAGGGGCAAAGTTTCCCAAACCTTAAAATGCCTATAAATACACCCCTCACCACACCCACAAATCAGTTTTACAAACTTTGCCTCCAAGGGAGGTGGTGAAGTAAGTTTGTGCTAGATTCTACGTTGATATGCGCTCCGCAGCAAGTTGGAGCCCGGTTTTCCTCTCAGCGTGCAGTGAATGTCAGAGGGATGTGAGGAGAGTATTGCCTATTGAATGCAGTGATCTCCTTCTACGGTGTCTATTTCATAAGGTTCTCTGTTATCGGTCGTAGAGATTCATCTCTTACCTCCCTTTTCAGATCGACGATATACTCTTATATTTACCATTTCCTCTACTGATTCTCGTTTCAGTACTGGTTTGGCTTTCTACAAACATGTAGATGAGTGTCCTGGGGTAAGTAAGTCTTATTTTCTGTGACACTCTAAGCTATGGTTGGGCACTTTATTTATAAAGTTCTAAATATATGTATTCAAACATTTATTTGCCTTGACTCAGAATGTTCAACTTTCCTTATTTCCAGACAGTCAGTTTCATATTTGGGATTATGCTTTAATTATCATATTTTTCTTACCTCAAAAATTTGACTTTTTCCCTGTGGGCTGTTAGGCTCGCGGGGGCTGAAAATGCTTCATTTTATTGCGTCATTCTTGGCGCGGACTTTTTTGGCGCAAAAATTCATTTCGTTTCCGGCGTCATACGTGTCGCCGGAAGTTGCGTCATTTTTTTGACGTTATTTTGCGCCAAAAATGTCGGCGTTCCGGATGTGGCGTCATTTTTGGCGCCAAAAGCATTTAGGCGCCAAATAATGTGGGCGTCTTATTTGGCGCCAAAAAATATGGGCGTCGTTTTTGTCTCCACATTATTTCAGTCTCATTTTTCATTTACTTCTGGTTGCTAGAAGCTTGATGTTTGGCATTTTTTTCCCATTCCTGAAACTGTCTTATAAGGAATTTGATCTATTTTGCTTTATATGTTGTTTTTTCTCTTACATATTGCAAGATGTCTCACGTTGCATCTGAGCCAGAAGATACTACAGGAAAACCTCTGCCTGCTGGATCTACCAAAGCTAAGTGTATCTGCTGTAAACTTTTGGTAGCTATTCCTCCAGCTGTTGTTTGTATTAAATGTCATGACAAACTTGTTAATGCAGATAATATTTCCTTTAGTGATGTACCATTGCCTGTTGCAGTTCCCTCAACATCTAAGGTGCAGAATGTTCCTGATAACATAAGAGATTTTGTTTCTGAATCCATAAAGAAGGCTTTGTCTGTTATTTCTCCTTCTAGTAAACGTAAAAAGTCTTTTAAATCTTCTCTCTCTACAGATGAATTTTTAAATGAACACCATCATTCTGATTCTTTGGACTCTTCTGGTTCAGAGGATTCTGTCTCAGAGATTGATGCTGATAAATCTTCATATTTATTTAAGATGGAATTTATTCGCTCTTTACTTAAAGAAGTACTAATTGCTTTAGAAATAGAGGATTCTAGTCCTCTTGATACTAATTCTATACGTTTGGATAAGGTTTTTAAAGCTCCTGCGGTTATTCCAGAAGTCTTTCCTGTTCCTAATGCTATTTCTGCAGTAATTGCTAAGGAATGGGATAGATTGGGTAATTCATTTACTCCTTCTAAACGTTTTAAGCAATTATATCCTGTTCCGCCTGACAGATTAGAATTTTGGGACAAAATCCCTAAAGTTGATGGGGCTATTTCTACCCTTGCTAAACGTACTACCATTCCTACATCAGATGGTACCTCGTTTAAGGATCCTTTAGATAGAAAAATTGAATCTTTTCTAAGAAAAGCTTATCTATGTTCAGGTAATCTTCTTAGACCTGCTATATCATTGGCTGATGTTGCTGCAGCTTCAACTTTTTGGTTGGAAACTCTAGCGCAACAAGTAACAAATCGTGATTCTCATGATATTATTATTCTTCTCCAGCATGCTAATAATTTCATCTGTGATGCCATTTTTGATATTATTAGAGTTGATGTTAGATTTATGTCTCTGGCTATCTTAGCCAGAAGAGCTTTATGGCTTAAGACTTGGAATGCTGATATGGCTTCTAAATCAACTCTACTTTCCATTTCTTTCCAGGGAAACAAATTATTTGGTTCTCAGTTGGATTCTATTATTTCAACTGTTACTGGTGGGAAAGGAACTTTTTTACCACAGGATAAAAAGTCTAAAGGTAAAAACAGGGCTAACAATCGTTTTCGTTCCTTTCGTTTCAACAAAGAACAAAAGCCTGATCCTTCGTCCTCAGGAGCAGTTTCAGTTTGGAAACCATCTCCAGTCTGGAATAAATCCAAGCCTGCTAGAAAGGCAAAGCCTGCTTCTAAGTTCACATGAAGGTACGGCCCTCATTCCAGTTCAGCTGGTAGGGGGCAGGTTACGTTTTTTCAAAGAAATTTGGATCAGTTCTGTTCACAATCTTTGAAGGGTACAGGATTGGTTTCAAGATGAGACCTCCTGCAAAGAGATTTTTTCTTTCCCATGTCCCAGTAAATCCAGTGAAAGCTCAAGCATTTCTGAATTGTGTTTCAGATCTAGAGTTGGCTGGAGTAATTATGCCAGTTCCAGTTCCGGAACAGGGGATGGGGTTTTATTCAAATCTCTTCATTGTACCAAAGAAGGAGAATTCCTTCAGACCAGTTCTGGATCTAAAATTATTGAATCGTTATGTAAGGATACCAACGTTCAAGATGGTAACTGTAAGGACTATATTGCCTTTTGTTCAGCAAGGGAATTATATGTCCACAATAGATTTACAGGATGCATATCTGCATATTCCGATTCATCCAGATCATTATCAGTTCCTGAGATTCTCTTTTCTAGACAAGCATTACCAATTTGTGGCTCTACCGTTTGGCCTTGCTACAGCTCCAAGAATTTTCACAAAGATTCTCGGTGCCCTTCTGTCTGTAATCAGAGAACAGGGTATTGTGGTATTTCCTTATTTGGACGATATCTTGGTACTTGCTCCGTCTTTACATTTAGCAGAGTCTCATACGAATCGACTTGTGTTGTTTCTTCAAGATCATGGTTGGAGGATCAATTTACCAAAAAGTTCTTTGATTCCTCAAACAAGGGTAACCTTTCTGGGTTTCCAGATAGATTCAGTGTCCATGACTTTGTCTTTAACAGACAAGAGATGTCTAAAATTGATTACAGCCTGTCGAAACCTTCAGTCTCAATCATTCCCTTCGGTAGCCTTATGCATGGAAATTCTAGGTCTTATGACTGCTGCATCGGACGCGATCCCCTTTGCTCGTTTTCACATGCGACCTCTTCAGCTCTGTATGCTGAACCAATGGTGCAGGGATTACACGAAGATATATCAATTAATATCTTTAAAACCGATTGTTCGGCACTCTCTAACGTGGTGGACAGATCACCATCGTTTAATTCAGGGGGCTTCTTTTGTTCTTCCGACCTGGACTGTAATTTCTTCACCCAGAGGTATTTCTTCAGATTGTTCAAATGTGGGGGCTCCCAGAGATAGATCTGATGGCCTCTCATCTAAACAAGAAACTTCCCAGGTATCTGTCCAGATCCCGGGATCCTCAGGCGGAGGCAGTGGATGCATTATCACTTCCTTGGAAGTATCATCCTGCCTATATCTTTCCGCCTCTAGTTCTTCTTCCAAGAGTAATCTCCAAGATTCTGAGGGAATGCTCGTTTGTTCTGCTAATAGCTCCGGCATGGCCTCACAGGTTTTGGTATGCGGATCTTGTCCGGATGGCATCTTGCCAACCATGGACTCTTCCGTTAAGACCAGACCTTCTGTCTCAAGGTCCTTTTTTCCATCCGGATCTGAAATCCTTAAATTTAAAGGTATGGAGATTGAACGCTTGATTCTTGGTCATAGAGGTTTCTCTGACTCCGTGATTAATACTATGTTACAGGCTCGTAAATCTGTATCTCGAGAGATATATTATAGAGTCTGGAAGACTTATATTTCTTGGTGTCTTTCTCATCATTTTTCTTGGCATTCTTTTAGAATACCGAGAATTTTACAGTTTCTTCAGGATGGTTTAGATAAGGGTTTGTCCGCGAGTTCTTTGAAAGGACAAATCTCCGCTCTTTCTGTTCTTTTTCACAGAAAGATTGCTATTCTTCCTGATATTCATTGTTTTGTACAAGCTTTGGTTCGTATAAAACCTGTCATTAAGTCAATTTCTCCTCCATGGAGTTTGAATTTGGTTTTGGGAGCTCTTCAAGCTCCTCCGTTTGAACCTATGCATTCATTGGACATTAAATTACTTTCTTGGAAAGTTTTGTTCCTTTTGGCCATCTCTTCTGCTAGAAGAGTTTCTGAATTATCTGCTCTTTCGTGTGAGTCTCCTTTTCTGATTTTTCATCAGGATAAGGCGGTGTTGCGAACTTCTTTTGAATTTTTACCTAAAGTTGTGAATTCCAACAACATTAGTAGAGAAATTGTGGTTCCTTCATTATGTCCTAATCCTAAGAATTCTAAGGAGAAATCATTGCATTCTTTGGATGTTGTTAGAGCTTTGAAATATTATGTTGAAGCTACGAAATCTTTCCGTAAGACTTCTAGTCTATTTGTTATCTTTTCCGGTTCTAGGAAAGGCCAGAAAGCTTCTGCCATTTCTTTGGCATCTTGGTTGAAATCTTTAATTCATCTTGCCTATGTTGAGTCGGGTAAAATTCCGCCTCAAAGA
>NC_069505.1:430796155-430883655 GCF_027579735.1 Bombina bombina
TAATTATACAAGAATTAAGTGAACATTTTATAAGTGAGGCATTAGCAATAGAATTATACAAGAATTAAGTGAACATTTTATAAGTGAGGCATTAGCATTAGAATTATACAAGAATTAAGTGAACATTTTATAAGTGAGGCATTAGCAATAGAATTATACAAGAATTAAGTGAACATTTTATAAGTGAGGCATTAGCAATAGAAATATACAAGAATTAAGTGAACATTTTATAAGTGAGGCATTAACATTAGAATTATTCAAGAATTAAGTGAACATTTTATAAGTGAGGCATTAGCAATAGAATTATACAAGAACTAAGTGAACATTTTATACGTGAGGCATTAGCAATAGAATTACACAAGAATTAAGTGAACATTTTATAAGTGAGGCACTAGCAATAGAATTATACAAGAATTAAGTGAACATTTTATAAGTGAGGCATTAACAATAGAATTATACAAGAATTAAGTGAACATTTTATAAGTGAGGCATTAACAATAGAATTATACAAGAATGAAGTGAACATTTTATAAGTGAGGCACTAGCAATAGAATTATACAAGAATTAAGTGAGGCACTAGCAATAGAGTTATACAAGAACTGAACAAGGATTGGGCAAGGGGCAAAAAAGGCAGATACTTTTGTAATATTATGTTTGATATACCTTATTGTTTTCTTATGCAATTGCTACTGTAATACTGTATCTTATGTGTTTAACTGGTTCCCTCTTTTGTAATTAAGCAAATACAGATTTTTTTTACAAATCTTTTCTTTTATTATTTTCCAAAAAGAAAAAACAACATTTACAACGTTACAAATGAAAACATCATCAATGTTTACAGAACAATATTATGAACCAAGGGCAGAATATACATGAGTAAAACCATAATAGATAAGGTTATACACCAGACAGGGTGGATCATATTATGGCTCAAGAAAATGACCAATCTATTAAGTTATAGTTAACCTGGTTTTCTAATATCATTTATGCAAGTATCGCACTGTGTATATCTCGAAGGGCCTAGTGGCCCATTATTCAGTTACAACCCCGTAGAGGTTGGAAAAGATTTAAAATACAAAAGAAAACAAAGTTATATGCACTAATTTCAAGAATCTACAAGAAAAATAGAAGACATAACAACATCACCATCCCAGAACCATGTCACATCTGTACTGTGTTTTTCACCTAATTTAAGTATAACATATTGTGTTCTTATTCCCCAGTACTTCTTCCTTTCAAATCATATGTATATTGTTCCCAAAGAAACAGCATATCATGGTAGAAGCTCATTTGACTTATTTTAACATAGTGTAGCCTCTCCAGGATTTAAGTGTTTTGTACTAGATCTACCCATCTAGCCAAGGTTGGGATTTGGGAGGATTTCCAATAAATGGGTATTAATCGTTTGGCAGCATTTATCAGTATCTGATACAAGTTTTTACTGATCTTGCATGGGATATCAAAGCTGGCATTGAATAAGATTCTTTCTGGGGAGATGTCTAGTTTGAGACCAATGATTTGGCAAGTCTGATCGTTTATTTGGGCCCAGAAAGGGCGTATAGCCGTACAGTCCCACCATATGTGGTACATTGTACCTTCTTGATCGCAGCCTCTCCAACATCTATTGCTGGCGCCACTAAACATATGCTTTAGTTTACTAGGGGTTAGGTACCATCTGGTGATAATCTTTGTTTTAGTCTCAAGAGCAGCTGCTGAATGTGCTGATCTGGCAATGGCTTTGAACCATGTCATCCATTGTTTATGTGGTATTGCTCTACCCATTTCCCTTTCCCATTTGTGTAGTTAGGCCTAGCAGGTAAGTATGACTTGAGGAGGTGTCTATAGAGTGTGGATATTACTTTTTTGTGGGGCATTGGTGAAATGCAAAGGTTTTCGAATATAGTGAGTGGTCTGAGCATGTCTCGTTTAAATTTGTATGTATAAAGATAGTGCCTGACCTGATGGTGGAATAACTATGAGTGAAACTGGGCCATACCTTTTTCCACCAATATAGATCTTTGTGCTAGCTGTCCTTGTTCCAAAAGCAGAAAAAGAGGCATATGGTCTGAGAGTGTATTCAATGTGGATTGACTGTGTTCCCTCTCGGACTTGTTAGCTAGAAATTCTTTATTAGGCTTGAGAATTGTTAAAGGGGAATATGGTGTTCTGATGTCTCGATGTTTATTGCGAGTTGTCAACCAGTCCGATCATATTTCTTTTATGATCGGGTATGTAGAAATCCCTTCCAATGAAGGTTTTTGAGGCGCCCAACAGATACCTCCTATATGAGGTAAATTCAATAATTGGGATTCTAAATGAATACATCTTTTATATGCTTCATTGCCTTGTCTGCACCAATCGATCACTTGGTTTAAAGAAATCGCCAATTTGTACAAATATAGATCTGGGACTCCCAACCCTCCATCCTCTCTATGTATGTATAGCGTGTTCCTGGCTATTCTTGGGGGTTTGCGATGCCATATATAAGTGTCGATAATGGATTGCAATTTACGGATATCTGTTATAGCGCCTGGGATTGGTAGAGCCTGCATCACATATAAAGTTTTTGGCAACAGTGTCATTTTGGTTGCTGCTATTCTCCCTATCCAGGAGATATTTTTTGGGAGCCAGGAGGAGGCTAAGTATGCAAACTCATCTAGTAATCGCCCATAATTTAGTTTGCGTAGGCTCTCTGGATTAGATGTTAAAAATATTCCTAAATATTTTAAAGCTTGGGTTTGGATTTTATATGGAAATGTTTGCCTGATTTTATCTAATTCCGCTTGAGATAAATTTACTGGGTATAACTCGGATTTGTTGGCATTTATTAGAAAGTTTGAGACCGCGCCAAAGTTTTTTAGTTCCTGTTGGACGTGTGGGAGGGACTGCAATGGGGCCGTCAATGTCATAAGGATATCGTCAGCGAACATTGCCAACTTATATATTTGATCTTGTATTGTTATTCCTTGTATCATGCGATTACCACGGAGTTTAATTGCTAGTGGCTCAAGGGATAGTACAAAAAGAATAGGGGATAGTGGGCAGCCTTGTCTTGTCCCATTTCGGATTTCAAAAAGTTCAGATAATGCCCCATTGACTCTGACTTGAGCAGATGGATTGGAGTATAAAGCTAAGATTTTTTGTATAAGTTTCATTGGGAAGCCGAATTTTTGAAGAGTGCTCTGTAA
The DNA here is from genome assembly GCF_027579735.1 of Bombina bombina. Classification (NCBI taxonomy): domain Eukaryota; kingdom Metazoa; phylum Chordata; class Amphibia; order Anura; family Bombinatoridae; genus Bombina; species Bombina bombina. Next base: position 430,799,344 of record NC_069505.1, read on the forward strand.
GAAAGTCCAATCCAATCTGTCAAACGCTTTTTCAGCGTCGGTTGAGAGATATATTGCGGGAGTCTTGGATCTTTTAATATATTCCATTAAATTAAGAACCTTACCGATATTATCCTTAGCCTCTCTCTGAGGGACAAAACCAACTTGGTTGTGGTGAATTAATTTTGGGAGAACCAAATTTATCCTATTTGCTATGATTTTTGCATATAATTTGAGGTCGACGTTTAATAAAGAGATCGGTCTAAAATTTGCAGGTGTCTCTGGTTTTTTGCCTGGCTTAGGGATTACTGAAATATGTGCTTGCATCATAGTATCTGGGAATACATTGGAATCCGAAATGTGGTTAAACAAAGTAAGTAAATGTGGTGTGAGTTGAGTCTTAAAAGTTTTATAGTATCGGTTTGTAAAACCATCTGGGCCGGGCGCTATTTCTGGCTTTAGCTCCTTTATTGCGTCTATTACTTCTTCATTCAAAACTGGAGCTTCTAAAAAAGACAATTCCTTTGCATCTAATGTGGGAAGTGATAGACTATCAAGATATTTTTCACAAGCTATCTTGTGGGAATAGATTATACAAGTTATGATAAAAAGATTTGAAGGCTTTACCAATGGATTTTGTGTCTTCCACTAGGGTACCTTGTGGGGAAACTAGAGAGTGTATATAAGATCTTGTTTTTTGTTGTTTTAAAGTTCTAGCTAGTAATTTTCCTGATCTATTCCCCTCACCGTAAAATTTTTGTTTAATGTATAGTTGGTATCTTTGGGATTCTATTTGTAGGTGTTTATTTAAATTTTGTCTCTTTTCTTGTAAGATGGCAGCTAATGCGTGGTTCTCTGGAGTAAGTTTTAATAAAAAGTCTGCATCAGAGACTTCCTGAGCGAGTTTAGTGTATTCGTTAAGGGATAATTTACGTTTATGGGCCCTGATTTTGATGAGCTTGCCTCGTATATAAGCTTTATGAGCCTCCAAAAGAATTGTAGGATCAATATCTGGTGTGTTATTAAGTGAATAATAAGTACTCAGTTGTTCAGTCACTGTTTCCACAACTTTTGGGTCGGACAGCAAGGAGTTATCTAACCTCCAGGTGAAGGGAGCGGTCGGGATAGAAGGCCATGCCATCATGCACTCTACCAAGGAGTGATCTGACCATACCGTGTGTTTGATGTTAGTGTATTTTACTAGTGCCAAAGCCATATGATTGACTAAAATATAGTCAATCCTGGAGTAACTCTTATTTGGACTCGAGAAAAACGTGAAGTCCCTCGTTTGTGGATGAATGTATCTCCATGCATCATGGAGGGTCAGGGACTTAATATCCCTCCATATGGAGTGGAGTGTTTTTTGATGTGTCCGAGTGCTGGGGTTGGTACAATCCAATTCAGGGACTAAGGGGATGTTTATATCCCCTGCTACAATCAAGGGGCCTTTATGTAAGTCCATAATTTTATTGGTGATTCGTGAGAAGAAGCGGTCTTGACCTGTGTTAGGAGTGTATAAGTTAATGATGGCTATTGTTCTACCAAACATCAAACCTGAGATTCCCAGGTGTCTTCCCTCTTTGTCTTTATCTACCTGCTGAAGTTTAAATGGGATAGATTTGCGAATTAATATACTGATGCCGTTTGTTAATAAGAAGACAAACGGCGTCAGTATATTAATTCGCAAATACAGATTTTACGCATTAGTAATGGCTAAAGGTTATGATACACTGCAATTTGATTGTTGTGTAGCTTGTAGATACCGCTGTGCAAGCTGAATGTGTACTGTCTTTTCATCTCTAAGCACTCTACTTCGTCTGTTTGCTTAGCTGAGTGCTCAGAGATGGAATATTTTAAAATTGTATTAAATACGACACGTTAATAATCACATTCTTTGACTCATGCCTTATTGCTTGCAGTGTGTCAACGCCATTAGATACGAAAAAATGACACATATTAAGAAAAACATTGATCTGCCCTGGGATGCAGCAGTAGCTAAGAACGTTGATAATATTAAAGGAATAGTCTGGTAAAAATTAAACTTGTATGATTCAGATAGGGCATGTCATTTTAAGACACTTTAAAATTCACTTCTATTTGCAAATGTTCTTCGTTCTCTTAGTATCCCTTGTTAAAGAAATGAATACACACATATAAACTAGTGGGAATTGCTCCTAATTGGTGCCTGCATAATTTTGTCTCTTGTGATTGGCTAAATACAGTAGATATTTTCAGCTTTATGACAGTAGTGCAAGGCTATCCCTTCAGCAATGGATAACAAGAGAATGAAGAAAATTTGATATTAGAATTAAATTGGAAAGTTTTTTTAAATTGTATATTCTATCTGAATCATAAATGAAAATTTTCGGGTTTACTATCCCTTAAAACAAAAAAAGTTGCTTTCATTTAGAATTCATTTATGTTTCATTGATAAAAGCACCTTTTTTATCCATATTCAATACTATTGTTTATCAAAATTTAAAGATTTAAACACATAATAATAAAGTTTACTCTGTCAAAAAAAAAAAAATTCAAACAAAATAAAGTTTACTATTCGAAGAGTTGCAATAGTAAGAAATATTTGAAATTAAGACTTCTATATGGTCCATTGAACATGGATCACATCTAGAAGATGCTCGATGATGTGTTTAGGATGGAAAAAAAATTAAATCAAATATACATGACATTCACTAAATATATAAAATATTTTTAATTTAAAAATAATAGAATAGATACCTGTTATTAGGATCGTTTGGTCTTGATAGACGCATTTTTTTGTAACTTGCCAAAATCCCATACACTTGAACAAGATATTCTCTGCTAGTTAGTGATGTCGACACATATGGATCATCTATAATACAGCTTGCACCATCTTCAATTTTAGAATCTATATTATCAACCTCACGGCAGCAAATTCACTCTATGTGGGTTGGCATAGCTTGACAATTTCCGCAAACACACCAATCGGTGTTGCCGATTCTCTCATCCACATCTGCAGATGCACCTTCTTCTTGAACCAAGACAGAATCATTAGACAAGCCGATTTCAACACCTTCATCAATCGGATCCCAAAGGTGCATCTGTTTATAATCAAATAGCATCGGTTCAGATTGCCTCTCCTCCATCAAAATCATCATCTTTTTTAAAAAAATAAAAAAAAATGAAAATCATTGAAATTTAAATAAATGTAAATTAAAATATAGATAGAGCATGCAATTTTCAAAAAATGTTAAATGTTTATTCGGTTATCAAATGTATTATTTGTTCTCTTTGTATCTTTTTATTGATTGTTAAATATATTTTGGAGCATAAGATCTCATTAGTGTGATAGTGTCTTTACTAGTAAACGAAAGCATTTTTTAAAAAAATTTTAATTTGGATTTAAAATACATTATATTAAAATAATGCTGACAGATAAAAAAAATAAATCTTCACACTACAGACCTCTTATGGGCATCCAGAATTGTATTCTTAAAGGAACAGTCTACGCCATCATTTTTGTTTTTTAAAAAGGTAGATAATCCCTTTATTAGCCATTCACCAATATTGCATAACCAACACAGTTATATAAATATATTTTTAACCCAACGATTAGCTTGTATTTTATCCTCTGCAGACTGCACCCTATCTCAGTTTTTTTGAAAGACTTGCATTGTAAACAATAAATGCAGAATCATAATGAATCAACGGAAGTGAGTACAATGTTATCTAAATGAGACACATGAACTTGTACTGTATAAGTGTGAAAAAATTAAAAAATTATATGAAATAGGAGGCGTTTTTCAAAGCTTTAGAAATCAGATTAAGCCTTCCTTGGTAAATTTTTAAAAAAATACCGACAATGGAATAAAACATTGGAAATACAATTGATGAAAATTTAGATTGCATCTGATTTATAGTAATAATAAACTTTTATTTCTGCAAACGCGGATCAGCGATCACAGCCTCAGTTGGTCTGTACTGACTTAAAAAATGACAAAACCGGATTCCTGCAATCATGGCTTGCACCCCAGAGCGTCCATCTCGTGATGCACGGCTGTGATTGGAGGAAGCCAGTTCCATCATTGCTGTAGTTGTACATCAGGAAGAAGAAGGCGGTGGATCATCGATCCTGCTTTTCGGAAGTAAAACTTACTTACTTGTATTTCTACAAATCACGTGCAATGTAAATTTTCATCAATGAAAGTGCCCCAGTTTTTAAAAGTGTTTTTAATAACCGGGAACTCGTTGATGAAAATTGAACTTCACTTTAATCTTACCAATCTTGATATCTCCTCTTCTTCAAGATCCAAAACATTTAAGTTCGATGGTCCTGCTTGTTGAGACATTTTGTTGAAATAAACAATACCTATGAAAAATAAAAAAATAAAAGTGATTTTTAGATAAATAAGCATAAAAAAAATTATTTCTATTTGAAAGAAAGATTATATATATATATATATATATATATATATATATATATATATATATATATATATATACATACAGGTAGCCCTCAGTTTACGCCGGGGTTAGGTTCCAGAAGGAATGGTTGTAAATCGAAACTGTTGTAAATTGAAACCCAGTTTATAATGTAAGTCAATAGGAAGTGAGGGAGATAGGTTCCAGGCCCCTCTCAAAATTGTCATAAGTAACACCTAATACATTTATTTTTAAAGCTTTGAAATGAAGACTTTATATGCTAAACAGTATTATGAACCTAATAAAATAATCACACAACACAGAATATATAATTAAACTAAGTTAAATGAACAAAAAACATTTGCTAAACAGCATTATAAACCTAATAAAATAATCACACAACATAGACTTCACTTGCATTTTTCTGCAAACAGTTCTTTCTATGCATTCCAATCTGGACTGATTTATAGACAGGAAGATCTTGTTCCTTTGAAATCTGCTTGATAGCTCAGGTCTGGTTAAACTGATTAATTTCCGCTTGCTTGGCTTTGCTGCAACACAAGCGGACAGCTCCACCTACTGGCTATTTTCATAAATGCACTGCTTCTCAATGCTTTTCAATAGCAGTCACATGACTGGAAAAAAGGTTGTTATTCTGAAACTGTAAATTGAACCGTTGTAAAACGAGGGCCACCTGTGTATATATATATATATATATATATATATATATAAATATATATATATATATATATATATAAACACAGTAATGGACGCACTTACAGACTGTACTTTGTACTGATCATAAGCCACTGAAAACTACAAAGCCATGATCAATGACAGACTGCTGCAAGGTTAAAAGAATAAAGACATGGAAATCAGATTGGAATAATTGCAGTACTCTGTGTGTTTTCAAAGTTGTGGAGTTTGCTGTGGCTTAAAGGAATAGTCTGGTAAAAATTAAACTTGTATGATTCAGATAGGGCATGTCATTTTAAGACACTTTAAAATTCACTACTATTTCCAGATTTGCTTCGTTCTTTTAGTATCCCTTGTTAAAGAAATGAATACGCACATATAAACTAGTGGGAATTGCTCCTAATTGGTGCCTGCATAATTTTGTCTCTTGTGATTGGCTAAATAGATATTTTCAGCTTCCTGTCAGTAGTGCAATGCTGTCCCTTCAGCAATGGATAACAAGAGAATGAAGAAAATTTTATATTATAATTAAATTGGAAAGTTTTTTAAAATTGTATGTTCTATCTGAATCATAAAATACAATTTTGTAGTTTACTAACACTTTTTTTTTAGTGCCACTTTTTTTGGTCTTTTTTATACTGTATATATAAGGCTTTTATTACAAAAGCAGCAATAATTGCAGTTTTCTTCAATTGTATTTTTAAGTTTTAGGATGGCCAGCCTAAAACCAACATGTGCTGAACATACAGTTTTCACAAGATCTATGTACACTTATATTGTACATACAGAGCAAGGAGGATATGGTGTGAAAAACTATAAAAATTACATGAAATAAGTGGAGGCCCTCGTGGTTTAAGAAATTAGCATATGACCCTACCTAGGTTTAGCTATCAATAACTAATAAAAAAATAACAAAGCAAATTATTATAAATAAGTAAATTGGTTTCAAAATACATGCACTATCTGAATCATGAAAGTTTAAAGTTTTGAATAAAGTATACCTTGAAGAAGCAGAATATATCTTTCAGTAAAGATGTTGATGACCACTTTGTGCATAAAAATAGCACTTTCCTTTCATTGTACAGAGTATAATAATCAAATAAAAAATTGATAAAATACATTTTATTTTTTTTTGCCTTGAAAGCCTTCTCTCATTAAAGGTATATTAAAAACAAAAATTGATTATCATGATTTGGAAAGATCAGACAATTTTCAACAACTTTCAAATAAACTTCTATTATTAGATTTGTCTTGTTATCCTTTGCTTATGAAACAGAATTGACCTACTTTTTCAACAAGGGATAACAATAGAACAAAACACATTTGAAAATATAAATTGTTTTTTTAAAATGCTTGTATTAACACCAGATCACTTTTAGATCATCTGGATTATATTTGGGGCAAGTGGTCAATACTGTCATGATTGTCCAAAATAGTAGTGTTGGATTAAAATTTAAAAAAAAAAACGATCACAAAAAAAAAGTTGAATTTTCATATAAATAATAAATAGTATACATTGCAAAATATAACAATATATAACTATATATATATATATATATATATATATATATATATATATGGGAGGACAAGTAGAATGTAGCTCCTCAGATAATCTGAGCAGAAACAAGTGATACCCAATGAGATGCGCTCGTCAGATGATTGAAGGAAATTGGGCTGCTGTTATAAATAGATACTATACTGAGGTGTGAGCCCCAAGATAGTGAAATAAGGTATGAGGAGGGAAGGGTATACACTGCGCCCACAAATCCTACTACATAGACTATACAGTATGTGATGAATGACTTCCTACGGATAGGTAATAAAAATTAAAAACTTAAATAACTAATATCCCAATATGAAATATGCAATGAGAAATATGTTGATGAAATGTATATATGAAACAATTAGTCCCAAAAAGTCACTTCTGGTATATTTCAGAGTGTTTCCTAGTGGTGATAAGTAATAATGGATACCCTTACCATAAACTACCTCAATCTGATGTGGTAAGTTTGCCGCACTGGGGGGTATACCGCTGGTAGATCGCACAGGTGGACCGGTAGTCGTTCTCTCTTAGTCTCGTCTGTCTCTTGGAGTATGTGGGAGCAGGTTTTCTTTTGTAATGAAGATGTCCCAAAAAACGTTTCTTATAGATGAGCTTTACTGCCTCTTAGAACCTCTTGGCCTTGGTATTAACTTTCTCCTCCGAGGGTGTACCCAGAAAGACAAGAGATCAAGAAATAGTGTAATACAGTTTTATTACGTGTGCAGTTTAAAATGAATATCAAATCCACTCACATTTTCTGTCCTCATAAATTATGAGGTATGTTAACAGCATATAAGTAGATAGAAGGTTTCTTTGTACAGATGTCAGATGTAAATCCAAGTGCAGTTCATATAGAGAGATAACCGGTAAACCATTTTTTTAGAGCAAACTAACGTTAAAAGTCTCCAGCTCTTACAAGAGCAGTAAAAGTCTCCAGATCATAAAAGAGCAATAAATCACAAGTTTAAAATAAACATGGGTTAAAATAGGAGTATAAATACCCTAACGCGTTTCAAAGGCTGTCAGTAGTCCTTCTTCATCAGAGGGGTCTGATGAAGAAGGACTACTGACAGCCTTTGAAACACGTTAGGGTATTTATACTCCTATTTTAACCCATGTTTATTTTAAACTTGTGATTTATTGCTCTTTTATGATCCGGAGACTTTTACTGCTCTTGTAAGAGCTGGAGACTTTTAACGTTAGTTTGCTCTAAGAAACTGGTTTACCGGTTATCTCTCTATATGAACTGTACTTGGATTTACATCTGACATCTGTACAAAGAAACCTTCTATCTACTTATATGCTGTTAACATACCTCATAATTTATGAGGACAGAAAATGTGAGTGGATTTGATATCCATTTTAAACTGCACACGTAATAAAACTGTATTACACTATTTCTTGATCTCTTGTCTTTCTGGGTACACCCTCGGAGGAGAAAGTTAATACCAAGGCCAAGAGATTCTAAGAGGCAGTAAAGCTCATCTATAAGAAACGTTTTTTGGGACATCTTCATTACAAAAGAAAACCTGCTCCCACATACTCCAAGAGACAGACGAGACTAAGAGAGAACGACTACCGGTCCACCTGTGCGATCTACCAGCGATATACCCCCCAGTGCGGCACACTTACCTCATCAGATTGAGGTAGTTTATGGTAAGTGTATCCATTATTACTTATCACCACTAGGAAACACTCTGAAATACACCAGAAGTGACTTTTTGGGACTAATTGTCTCATATATACATTTCATCAACATATTTCTCATTGCATATTTCATATTGGGATATTAGTTATTTAAGTTTTTAATTTTTATTACCTATCCATAGGAAGTCATTCATCACATACTGTATAGTCTATGTAGTAGGATTTGTGGGCGCAGTGTATATCCTTCCCTCCTCATATATATATATATGTATATATTATATTTATAGTATGCAATAAAGCGCGAAAATATCAAGGATTCAAAACATATGAATTTGATAAATAAATTGTGTATAAATGATTCTTTTAAAAATATAACTCACCGGATTAAAATATATATATATATATATATATATATATATTTTGATTGAGCAAAGATAATAAAGTTCCTGGTTTCAAGATTGCAAGGATGGATGTAAGTAGTAGATGATCGGTGCGTAGTCTAATATAGAAATGCGCAGTTAGCGTAAGAATTGCGCATGCGCAGTAAGTAGCTAAGAGTTAGTGTAGAGGACAGGAGCGTGCACTTCCTATTTCACATGGGGCGCATGGTGAGCTGATGATTGGCTAAAAGCGATGTCAATCAAAGCTGTCCCTGTGAAAAAATTATAGAGAGGCTGATTATAACACTGTACGGAGAGGCAAATAAAAACGGAATTGCAGAGTGAATAAATGTTTTTTTATTTATATAAGCACATCGATGTGCTAGTTAAGGTCAGAGCAAAAGGAATATGTCTTGCAAAACAGATACATTTACCATCACTTTAATTTATTTCTATTATCTCATTTGATTTTATCGCTTGATATTCTTTCATGAAAAGCATATTTAGATCGGCTCATGTGCTGCTGATTGGTGGCTGCACCTAGATGCCTTGTGTAATTGGCTAACCCATGTGCATTGCTATCTCTTTAACAAAGGATATCTGAAGAATGAATCAAATTAGATAATAGAATCATGAATTCAAATTTTGGGTTTAATGTCCCTTTAAGGACAAAACCATCAGTTTATCTTCATTAGGTGTCCGATTAATAATTTTCAAAATAGAGGATTGTGAAATACCATCTAAAAAAATAAAAAGAAAATTTATGCTTACCTGATAAATTTGTTTCTTTTTTTAGACAAGATGAGTCCACGGATCATCATCCTTACTTGTGGGATATCACCTCCTGGTCAGCAGGAGGAAGCAAAGAGCACCACAGCAGAGCTGTTAAATAGCTCCTCCCTTCCATCCCACTCCAGTAATTCGACCAAAGTTAGGAAGAGAAAGGAAAAGCCAAGGTGCAGAGGTGTCTGAAGTTTACAAAAATGAACAACTTGTCTTAAAAGAACAGGGCGGGCCGTGGACTCATTGTGTCTAAAAAGAAACAAATTTATCAGGTAAGCATAAATTTTCTTTTCTTTTTAAAGACACGATGAGTCCACGGATCATCATCCTTACTTGTGGGATACAATACCAAAGCTAGAGTACACGGATCATAAGGGAGGGACAAGACAGGAAACCTAAACGGAAGGCACCACTGCTTGAAGAACCTTTCTCCCAAAAGCAGCCTCAACCGAGGCAAAAGTATCAAATTTGTAAAATTTAGAAAAAGTGTGAAGAGAAGACCAAGTTGCAGCCTTGCAAATCTGTTCCACAGAAGCTTCATTTTTGAATGCCCATGAGGAAGCCACAGTCCTAGTAGAATGAGCCGTAACTCTTTCAGGAGGCTGCTGTCCATCAGTCTCATATGCAAAGAGGATGATACTCTTCAACCAAAAAGAAAGAGAGGTAGCCGTAGCTTTCTGACCCTTACGTTTTCCAGAGAAAATTACAAACAGAGAAGAAGACTGACGAAAGTCTTTGGTTGCTTGTAAGTAAAAACGTTAAAGCACGGACTACGTCCAATTTGTGCAGAAGACGTTCCTTCTGGGAAGAAGGATTAGGACACAAGGAAAGAACAACAATCTCCTGATTAATGTTCCTGTCTGAAACAACCTTAGGAAGGAACCCTAGTTTTGTACGTAAAACTACCTTATCCGAATGGAAAATAAGGTAAGGCGAATTGTATTGCAATGCCGAAAGTTCAGACACTCTTCGAGCTGAAGAAATAGCAACAAGAAATAAAACTTTCCAAGATAACAACTTAATATCTAAGGAATGCATAGGCTCAAACGGAGCCCCTTGAAGAACTTTAAGAACTAAATTCAGAATCCATGGTGGAGTAACTGGTTTGAACACAGGCCTGATCCTAACCAAGGCCTGACAAAAATATTGAACATCTGGGACATCTGCCAGATGTTTGTGTAACAAAATAGATGAGGCAGAGATCTGACCTGTTAGGGGTAATATGAACCTGACGGCAGCCATCTTGTTCCCCGCAGCCATTTTGTAATGATTAGACTTTTATTATACTGGGTTATTATGTAGTGAGAACTATGTGCATGTTATGATAGTTTCCTTAGCTGTTCGGCCTTGTCAATGTACCTTGGCCCTACGCCCAGAATAAGATGGTTCAGAAACCTTGCTGTCTCCGCAGATGTGAGCCTATTATGACTATGTAATTATTGTTATGAGAAACTCATGTTCCAGCTTTACCTTGTATTTTGTTCTGTATAACTGTGGTCCTAACGTGTCATCCCCTTAACCCTGTATGTCACTATAAGAAATGCTTGCACTGTGCAATAAACAGAATTGGCTTTCGATCATAATGCTGCGTGGTCTGAGTCATTCTAAGGGGCCCTTATCAGATAATCTACATATGCCCCAGGTGGTACACTGGCCCCGTGGCTTCGGCCTGACCTGACACTTACCCCCCTGGGGGGACACCTAACAATTTTGATGTCAGTTTGTGGGATTCGCAGTGAGTAAGTATGAGTGCTTTTACCATGCTTTCCTTCTGTGAATTTTAACCTAAATTTAGTCTGGTAATAGGTGTTGATAATATATGATAAAGGGTTAAAGGGGTTCCTGTGGTTGAAGCACAGGTTTGCGGAGGTTATAGTCCTGCCGGCAGTTGTGATACCCCTCCAGACAGGTAATCAGTCCTGTGCTGGGATACGACAGGTATTGTGAGTCCTGTCTGTGATAAGCGCGCAAGAAATATATGAATGCCAGTTGATGGAGAGCTTTTAAGATAAGCTCCTCCGGGCAAAGGTGGCAGTGAGTGAGTCTCACGTATGTTAAAGTTTCCCATATTCATTCCCATAATAGAGTTTTGTTACCCACCTGAGGCTCATGTTGATATCTGATGCTTGCTTTGCTTTGTTTTGTTTGTGTTTTTTGATGCTGTGCGTAGAAAATATTAAGTGGCTATGCATGTTATTATTGTGGCTATTATTGTGTTGAGAAATGGGAACTGCTTATTGATAAGAATGCACAGAGAAAATTACATGTATAAGGTAAAAGAAAAAAAAGAGTTAATAGTTTCTGCAAAAGACAGAAATATTTTTAAAACACTGTCAGTGAGTACTGCTGTGTGGTAAATAGAGAAATCTCTGTGTTAAAGAATGTAGCAGGCAAAGAAGGGGGGCCACCACTGAGCGCGCACATAGATCAGAAGAGAAAAAAAAAAAAAAGAGAAAAGAAACCTGTTACAGCAGCTCCATTTGTAAGACTTTTTTTGTTTGCTTGCAGTAACAAAAATGAAATTTTGTATATTGAGATGCATAATGTGTGATGGTCTGTCGGTTCTCACTGTGGTATGAGTGTAACAGATTTACTTTAAACCAAAAACAGAATGTATTATTTGAAAATGATTGTCCCAAGCCGTGCAAAAATGGCCATTTTGCGGGGTTTCGGAAAAAAAAAATACATTTTGGACGTGGTGAGAAGTTAATCTAGTGTTTTTATATATATATATATATATATATATATATATATATATATATGTATGTCGTACGCTATGAAATAGATGTTTTTCTGAGAAAGGAAAAAAGGGAGTGAATCTCTGGTATGCAAGATGAAATGAGCTTGTCTGTATCGCTGTAAAAAATGTAAAACTGTTTCTTTCTGTTTCTCTGCTGGGAAATCAGACGTTTTTAGAAGATATTCAGTAAATGTTATTTTATATACCTGTATTTTAAAGTCACCAGCATGTTTTAAGTATGTGGTATTCATATGCAGTTTTAGTTTTAAGTGATAATTGTTTTTTGGCATGTAAAGATATGATATTGTTTTTGCAAGTGAAGTAACGGCTTTGAAAGTGGCTTTGAAAGTGCGATGGTGTGTGTGATTTTTTGTCACGCTCTGGTAAATATGAAACTGTTACTGGTATGATTAATGGGTTAACATATGTTGTATTTGTAAGGTCTGTGCACGGCGTGGGTGCACACAATGAAATATATTTATAGGCTGTAATTGAACGTTTTTCTAAAAGTGCGTCCGTTTTTGTTGCAAGTAAATTAATCTGCAGGTCATGCTACAGTACAGAGGTGAAATTTGTGTGGTAAATCATACAAGCAGCCTAAATTATGGTTGGGATATATATATATATATGTAATTTACGTGATGAATGGTTAGTCCTTAAAGGGACAGTCCACTGTACAATTGTTTTATATTTGGGTATTTTCAATGACTTGTTATACAAGCTGCATAGTATAAAATGTAGGAGAAATTACATTTGCAAGTTTATTTGTATATATATGAAGTAGCTGGCTTTATGCTTTCAAAACACAGTTGATTGCAATGGGTTGAATTTTAGATAATAAGAATATCTCATTATCTTATATTTGTCTGTAAAATCAGAGCTCAGTGCGTAGACGGAGCAATAGAAAATTGTCATTTTATTATTTGAAGGACCAGTGCAATAACACTGTATTAGTAGTTTGCTAAATATATTTTAAGAGACCTTTCTTTGTATATATTTATTTTAAATATGCCGTTTAGATAGCAGATATTTCTTTTTGCAGCATAACTTAATTCTCTATGTAATGCAGACTGAAGTGATAAGTTGTCTACAATTTTAGTGTAGGGATCTGTGAGATTAGCGGACAGAAAAAAAAAAAACAGGAGTGAAAATATTTAAAGGGATACAGTCAAACTGATATAACATCTGAGAATTTAAGGGAATATTTACATAAAAGACGATGAGGTTTACTGTAAGCCTAACACTAGTATATTTCACTGTGTTAGCAGTTTCAATTAAAGATTATTTTTGCGTTTGGGTAAAATGTCCCTTTAACTAGCCTGCATCCTACTGTGAGTGCGTTCTTATGCTGCTTATGCTTGCTTAGGCTATTTAATGAACGTCAGTATACATTTTTTTAATTATAAGGATCATTGGGAATAATTTAAAGGGGAAATTGTATTAGTATTCTTTTGTAGAAAGCTTATTTTTTTGTGTTATATGCGGTTGTTATATTTGGCTGGAGAGCTGCAGAATGGTGAATATCAAATTATATACAACGTTAAATCCAATCATTTTGTTGTGGTTAAACTAATTAGCATTTATCAAGTTTTAGTGTGAATTTTATATTTTTAAGCAGTAAACAGTGTTTCTCCTTTAAGTAAAAATGAAACTTTGAGCTTGCCTCACTATCCTTGAGAAAGACTGATAACACTGTGCATGTTTTGGTTTTCTTTAAAAAAAAAAAAAGAAAAAAAGAAAGTTCTCTCTTGTGTTTGGCTTTGTCGAGAAAGATTTGTCCTTTACATTTAAAGAGGCAGTACTGGTGTTCTATGTTATAAAAATGATAACTATAAATTGCTCACTACAAAGAAACAAGTATTTATATTATATTCTGTCACAGAATATAGCTTAAAAATGATAATTTTATTTCTGTGGCTGTCAAACTGTATCTCACAGATATTTCAGAACTCTTTGTTATTTAAAATAACCCCCACTGCGTTCCATAAATAAATGAGATATTATTTAATGAAGTGATTTCAGTGACACTTTAAAATATATATAGTTATTCGGTTATTAACTAGTCTACCACTATTATTGCAATGACTTTGATTGCTGCTTAACAGCTAAGCCGTGGGCTATAATGTGTCTACAATAAACACCCCTACTTAAGGCGATACGGGGATGGCAAACAAATGATGCACAATTTATCTGATTCTACTGCATTTATATAACTTGCTAATTTATCTGATCACAGTTTTGGTTTTATTTATAGGGCTTACGTGTATTTTGTCTCTTGGTGTTGTAATGAGATTTAAACAGCCTGTGATAAGAGGCAGCCCTCAAAGGCTTAAAAATTAGCATATGAGCCTACCTATGTTTGGTTTAATCTAGGAAGGTTGGTTAAAATTAAAAGTCCTATCTGAATAATGAAATTTTCATTTATCCTACAATGTCCCTTTAACAGTGGCTACCGTGGTTATCTGATCTTTCCCAAATAAGCGCAATTTTATTTGTATAATCTGCAACTGAAGTTTCTTGGGCATTTGCTGTGATTGTACAGAGTGGATGTTTTTAATTGTTTGTAGTGTTCTGAGAGTGTTGCATTTCAGTGAATGTCAGAATATGTGTTGCATTTTAAGTTAATTGTGGTTGTTTGAAATTTGTGTCAGCAGCTAATGTTTTGTTTTGTGAAAGACAAGAACGATTGGTTTTCACTGTTTGTTTGTTATGTTTTACTCTTTTGTGACTACGTGTGGAAGCGTGCTGTATGGACAGCATATTGAATTGTGAAGTGTATTTCCTTTTGCTTGCTATTGAGAATTGTCTCTGCATGAGTGGAGTGCATGATTTGTCGTTTAGTTTCTTGTTATCTTGTGTTTGCGTGTCACATGAGATGTTTCACGCAAACATGGGGGAAGTATTGATGAATATCTTTATGTAATGGGGGTGATTATTTTTAGGAGGTGAACCTAAAACGTTTTGAATCTCCTCGTACAATGTTATTGTCTAACCACCAGCTGTGCCCTAAATTTCCTTGTCTTACCCCTATGCAGGATGCACTACGTCCCTAGGATTGTCTAGAACTTTCCTTCATTGGGAAACTGGCCACGGAAAAGCATCTACCTTGATGGCCTGTACACCCACACCCCACTCCTTTTTTTTCCCTCCCTGGTGGATTAGATCTTTTTATTGTCTTTCTGTGTTAATTTCAGATGCCTAAAATGTTTTATTTTTCTATGTGGTTCTTAACACTATATTTGTATTTGCAGGATGAGAGTATGCAGCTGTCTTTAGAGATTGAAACACACTAACCAAATTATTTTTGAGTTTCCATATTTAGGTAATATCTGTACAGGCAAAATTCCATAAGTGCACTCTTCAAAAGATTAAAGATTGAAAGCAAGTAAACCTTTAAAGAAAGAAAAGATGAAGATGAAAGACCTTTTGTCAAGCTTGTTTTAACCACCATACTGCAGTAAAAGGTGCTGAACTATCTTTGGATCCATTCTTTGCTTTGCATGCTGGTACCAGCCCCAGAACTGGACTCTGGGTAATCCATGACTGTTTCCTCTGATGTGTGTCTTCAGGACATAAAGACTATCCTTCTCTGGACTGTGCCTTACCGCTCGATATGGAGGACCTGTTATGCTGTTACAGGGTCAACCAAGTCAATTAGGGGAGTATTGTTTTTATTAGAGTTATATCCCCCCGTGGTTATAGGCAAGGCTCACCTAGATGTCTCTGCTATGTGCCGAAATCGTGATCTCCGTGATGGCAAGCGCTCCCCGGCGTGACTGTTCCACGTGGCCTCGGGACAGTGATGAGGCAATTGGGATCCGTTGAGAGGTAAGGCTCTCTTTTCTAGGGCGTTTTTGTTTAGCCGTGTGTGGAAAGAGGTGTCGGCAGGTCAGCTTCTGTCTCGCTCCGGTGCGGCGGTATCGTGCACACTAGTGAGGCTTCTGTGATGGTAAGGCCTCTAGTTGCGCCGGGCTGTTAATGGGGCTGCATAAAGTAATTGTGCCGGTGCATCTTCTTCCGTGGGTGACTTCGGAGTGTTCCCTACTCCTTTGAGCTGTTATGTGGAGGGGTATTAGGGTGGCATACGCCAGGTAGAGGGGTAATTGCTGGTGCTGGATATTGGAGTCTTCTTAGAGCACGGCCATCTTCTAGCGTGGCCAGACTCCGCCCCCATTTCTTAGGGGGAGTATTGTTTTAACTCCATTCCTTATATTGCTTGTTTTGTATTCTCTTGTATTTGTTTTGTTTTTATTGATCATATTGGGTATAAGACATCATGTGCTTCATTGGTATTAGTGCACATGGTAGTTTATGTGCTTAACAAAGTAACCCTTTAGATAAATGTAACTGTGAACTTCGCAATATTGTACCCTATTGGATGGCCCACTGAGTATAAAAAATATGTTTAAGGAAAATGCTGCGATATATCATAATATTTTAGACCCTTCACCCTTTAGAACATAAGGAGGACACGTCTAAGCTAGGAGTTTATATTAAATATACGGAGAAATATTTGTAAAGGGAATAGCATAATTATAGTTTATGAAAGCAAATGTATTTTTCCCTTTTGTTAATTAGTATGGTATCTGCAAAGTAAATTTGGTCATTCCTGATGTTTGTCAAAGAGAGTAATTCTTACCATAAAGATGTGTTTACTTTTAAAAGAGCTTGTAGTTTTAAATGATGTTCTGTTTGTATGCTTTCCTCATACAGGAGTGTGAGAGAATTTAGGTTGCATAAAATAATTAGTAAACTAGTAGTGTTTATATCAGATGAGATTGTTGAATATTAGGATCATGGTTGGAGAATTATAAGCATTATAGATAGCAGCCATCCAGAATAAAGCAACACGAGGTTCTTTTATTTTTGGAAGTTCAAAGTGACATTGTAAAGAAATTCATTTATTTTTTATTGACTGTTTTCTTTTTTTTTTCCATTTTTGCTACAGGGCAGGCCTTAGCATAAGTTTTGGCATAACCCTTCAGGCCTTTGATGAAGTCTGGCAGGTTTTCGCTTAGTGTTCATGAAGTATCATTTAAAAGTAGATAGAGAAGTTGTAAATTATTCTCTGAGAAATGTCAATGTATTTAGTTTGCATTATATATCAACAATGTTTTGTTTGATTTTAAATGACATAAAACATGAAAGTGACGTTTTATTGGGATATAATTGTGATTGTATTGCGGTGTGTACTCATCCTGTACTGTTTCTGTTTGCTTCCTAGACTCCCTGTGACTCAAGTGTTTTCTTGCCATGGGTATCCACTGGTTGCCTTGTCTACCCCATGAACAAACCATCAGATTTCCAGTATCTCCCTGCGGAAGAACCGTGGATAAGCACCCCTACTGCAAATGAACTGTTGGAGAACTGTATTATAGCAAAGTGTCAAGGTGCAGCGCTCTCAAATGGACAAAGACTGTTCTTAAAGTGATCATAGGCCACCTAGAGACAGTTGTGCTGTTGCTATGTCATGCTTTACTGTGGAAAAGGAACTGTTGGACATATTGGGGGGTGCTAGCAATGCAGGTGGAGAGATAGAAGATGCAGCGTTGTTTGGGGGTAGATGGGGGGCTGGTTGGGTCTCTGTGCTGGTAGACCGGTAGTTTTGGGAAGGCTGGAAGATAGATGGAAGGTATTGGAGGGACTGTACCTATATGCAGTGACAATTGGCCTATAAAAGTATATCACGACATAGGAATATTTTTCTCTTTAGTATTCTTATAGAGTTCTGTTACCATAATATAAGGCTTTACTAATTTTCTATGCCTGTCTATTTTTATGTTATTCTGTTAGAATAAAAGGATGGTATGTTAGGGGTAATATGAACCTGACGGCAGCCATCTTGTTCCCCGCAGCCATTTTGTAATGATTAGACTTTTATTATACTGGGTTATTATGTAGTGAGAACTATGTGCATGTTATGATAGTTTCCTTAGCTGTTCGGCCTTGTCAATGTACCTTGGCCCTACGCCCAGAATAAGATGGTTCAGAAACCTTGCTGTCTCCGCAGATGTGAGCCTATTATGACTATGTAATTATTGTTATGAGAAACTCATGTTCCAGTTTTACCTTGTATTTTGTTCTGTATAACTGTGTAAGATGACGCGGTCCTAACGTGTCATCCCCTTAACCCTGTATGTCACTATAAGAAATGCTTGCACTGTGCAATAAACAGAATTGGCTTTCGATCATAATGCTGCGTGGTCTGAGTCATTCTAAGGGGCCCTTATCAGATAATCTACATATGCCTCAGGTGGTACACTGGCCCCGTGGCTTCGGCCTGACCTGACACTTACCCCCCTGGGGGGACACCTAACATGACCCTTTAGGGAACTTGTCGATAAACCCTTCTCCAAACCTTCTTGGAGAAAAGACAAAATTCTGGGAATCCTAACTCCATGAGTAGCCCTTGGATTCACACCAATGAAGATATTTACGCCATATCTTGTGGTAAATCTTTCTGGTTACAGGCTTACGCGCCTGAATCAAGGTCTCTATGACCGAATCAGAAAACCCCCGCTTGGATAGAATTAAGGGTTCAATCTCCAAGCAGTCAGCTTTAGAGAAATTAGATTTGGGTGAAGGAAGGGTCCTTGAATGAGAAGATCTTTCCTCAATGGAAGTCTCCAAGTTGACAGAGATGACATGTCCACCAGATCGGCATACCAAATCCTGCGAGGCCACGCAGGAGCAATGAGAATCACTGATGCCTTCTCCTGTTTGATTCGAGCAATGACCCGAGGAAGAAGAGCAAACGGGGGAAAAAGATATGCTAAGCTGAAGGACCAAGGAACTGCCAGAGCATCTATCAGTTCCACCTGGGGATCCCTGGATCTTGACCCGTATCTCGGGAGCTTGGCATTCTGACGAGATGCCATGAGATCTAACTCCGTCCGACCCCATTTGAGAATCAGGCTGGAGAATACTTCTGGATGGAGTTCCCACTCTCCCAGATGAAAAGTCTGCCTGCTCAGAAAGTCCGCCTCCCAGTTGTCCACCCCTGGGATGTGGATCGCTGACAGATGGCAAGAATGGGCCTCCGCCCACCGGATTATCTTTGCTACCTCGGTCATCGCTAAGGAACTCCTTGTTCCTCCCTGATGGTTGATGTAAACCACTGTCGTTATGTTGTCCGACTGAAATCTGATGAACTGGGCCGAAGCCAACTGAGGCCAGGCCAGAAGAGCATTGAAGATCGCTCTTAGTTCCAGGATGTTTATCGGAAGAACAGACTCTGCTTGAGTCCATACTCCCTGAGCCTTTAGGGAGTCCCAGACCGCTCCCCATCCTAAAAGGCTGGCGTCTGTTGTCACAATCACCCAGGAAGGTCTGCGAAAGCATGTCCCCTGGGATAGATGATCCAGAGACAACCACCATTGAAGAGAGTCCCTCGTCTCCTGTTCCAGGGCTATTCGAGGAGACAAATCTGCATAATCTCCATTCCACTGCCTGAGCATGCTTAACTGCAGAGGCCTGAGGTGAAACCGAGCAAACGGTATGATGTCCATTGACGCTACCATCAGTCCGATTACTTCCATGCACTGAGCCACTGATGGCCGAGGATTGGACTGAAGGGATCGACAAGTATCTAGAATCTTTAATTTCCTGACCTCTGTCAGAAAAATTCTCATACATATAGAATTGATTAGAGTTCCCAAGAAAGTTACCCTTGTCTTCGGGATTAAGGAACTCTTTTCCAGATTTACCTTCCATCCGTGAGTTCTCAGGAAGGATAGCACAATGTCTGTATGGGACCTTGCTAGTTGACAAGATGGTGCCTGGATTAGAATATCATCCAGATAAGGCGCCACTGCAATGCCCCGCAGTTTTAGAACCGCCAGCAGAGACCCCGGAACCTTTGTGAAGATTCTGGACGCCGTGGCCAGACCAAAAGGAAGAGCCACGAACTGAAAGTGTTTGTCCAGAAAGGCAAACCTTAGGAATTTGTGAGGATCTTTGTGGATAGGAACATGAAGATATGCATCCTTTAAATCCACTGTCGTCATAAATTGACCCTCCTGGATCAATGGAAGAATGGTACGAATAGTTTCCATCTTGAACGATGGAACTCTGAGAAACTTGTTTAGACCCTTGAGGTCTAGGATAGGTCTGAAAGTTCACTCCTTTTTGGGAACTACAAACAGATTTGAATAAAACCCCTGTACGTGTTCCTGTATGGGAACGGGAAAAATTACTCAGAGGGAGGAGAGGTCTCTTACACAATGTAAGAATGCCTCTCTTTTTATCTGGTCTGCAGATAATCTTGAAAGAAGAAATCTTCCTTGAGGAGGAAAATTTTTGAACTCCAGTTTGTATCCCTGAGACACTATGTCTATAGCCCAGGGATCCTGAATGTCCCGCACCCAAGCCTGAATGAAGAAAGAAAGTCTGCCCCCTACCAGATCCGGTCCCGGATCGGGGGCAAACCTTTTATGCTGACTTGGATTCAGCAGCAGGCTTCTTGGGTTGCCTACCCTTGTTCCAAGATTGGTTGGGTCTCCAAGTAGGCTTAGATTGTGAATAGTTTCCTTCCTGTTTAGAGGAGGAAGGGAAGGAATTGCCCTTGAAATTTAGAAAGGAACAAAAATTACTTTGTCGTCCTTTTTGTTTACTTCTCTTATCTTGAGGAAGGAGACGACCTTTACCCCCCATGATATCCGAGATAATTTCCTTCAGGCCAGGCCCAAACAAGGTCTTTCCCTTGTAAGGAATTGCTAAAAGCTTAGACTTAGATGATACGTCCACAGACCAAGGTTTCAACCATAAGGCCCTGCGGGCTAGGATAGAGAACCCTGAACTCTTAGCTGCCAATTTAGTAATTTACAGAGAAGCATCCGTAATAAACGCATTGGCGAATTTCAGAGCTTTAATCCTATCTTGGATCTCCTCTAAAGAAGTCTCAGTCTTAAGAGACTCGGACAGAGCATCAAACCAATAAGCTGCCGCACTGGTGACCGTAGCAATGCACGCCGCCGGTTGCAATAGCAGACCTTGGTCCATGGGGTCTTTAAAAGCACAATTATCCTGCTCTATCTTTCCAGTGACCTCTAAGTAGTCAACGATGACAAGGGCTTGAAAGCTCTACGCAACCGCTTGCTCGGAGTAAAAAGACAATGCGGTTCTAGTGCGATGCTCCGGCCGTTTGTGCAACAACCCCAGTGTACCCGGAACAGCTCCGTGCTCAGACAAGGACTGAAAACTGCACAGAATATTATAAAGAGTGCGAAAATGTAGCCCCGCCCATCATGGGCATCAGTAAAATAACACATAGAAAAAAATAAACGATAGTGAAACACAATTTAGCTTAACTCCCAGCCCCAGTGCCTGTACTTAAGCTGCCATACAACCCTCCATACTTAGAGAGTATAATGTCCCAGTCACAAAGAGCCCCATATTGCTAAGCCTTATGTGAAAATCAGATTAAAGTGCCCACTCTCCTCTGAGTCTTAGTACTGTTCCCAGAAGTAAAAGTCAGCACTTACCTTAAAGGGACATTAAACACTAAATACATGCTAGATAGAATGATACATTCAAAGAAAAGATTAGTCCATGAGTAACATGTAGATGTATTTTTTAAAGTTTCATTAGTTGTTTAAAAAGTTACAAAATAAGTGTAAAGTTTTAGTGTCTATAAAACACTGGGAGCTTCCATGTTGTAACTGGTGTTACCTTCTCTGCTGTGGCCAATTAGAGACAGTTATAAATAGGTCACTAGAGTGTGCAGCCAATGGTTTTGCTGGATTTAACAGTGTTCTGCACTTCCATTTCTAACAGGAACTGAAAAGCTCACAATTTCAGAATGGAATTACAGGCAAAGAGGACAAAATAAATAATGAAAGTATATTGCAGAGCTGTTTTATATATACAATATATCATTTTATATTACCATCTAAAAGTGTTTAATGTCCCTTTAATGCTGTCCGACAGCAGGACAGTTCAGCTGGTGTAAGAGGTCCTCTCCCTCCCATAGCCCTGTGGAAAATGATGAATCCTGAGTTAACATTGCTTAGGCTATCAGGATTAGGGCAGCATAAAAATATGGGAGGCGCAGTGAGAATTATGTCCCACCAGTTCCCATTGCTTTAAAGCCACCAAAAGCTCTACTGAAGAGACTGATCTGGACTACGGCTACACCCAAGAACAAAGCAGCACAATCTTGCACTACTTTAAAATAAAAAACTTGATTGAAGAATCTAATCTAACACCTCACTTTACCTCTTCCTATCACTAACATAGGCAAAGAGAATGACTGGAGTGGGAGGGAAGGGAGGAGCTATTTAACAGCTCTGCTGTGGTGCTCTTTGCCTCCTCCTGCTGACCAGGAGTTGATATCCCACAAGTAAGGATGATGATCCGTGGACTCGTGTCTTTAAAAAGAAAATAACATTATGAAGCATAAGTGTCTCCCATAGGATACATCCTGCATCCCCAGTCTTGTTCCAGAGAATTGTGGCCACTTACCATGTGAACGTGTCTTTGTATGGTTTTCTAACTCAGCACAGTTGAAAGACAATGCCTCAGACATGATCACATTGGTATTCTTCACTTTCAGTCTGGGATTCTTCACTTTCAGTCTGGGATTCTTCACTTTCAGTCTGGGATTATTCACTTTCAGTCTGTAGATGAAGTCATCTCCCTAATGGAAAATAAAGTGGAAATAAAAACATTACTAAAAATGTGTGACTTGGTTCTGCATCCCCCCCCTAACCATTTCAGAAAATAATTAGATCACTAGCTTACTAAGCGTATGTAGCATCTTTTTTGTTATGTTCTATCAATCAAGTGTGAAGCTGAGTCATACATTGTGCAGACCTAACCTCTGATGTATGACTTTGAATCACATAGTATTGCTAGAGTATCCCTTTCTGACTATCTAAAAATCTAGTAATGTGTAAACTAAATACTACATTTAAAATTGTATTCCATATGATGGATCATTGTTCAAAATCCCCCCCCCCCATCCATACATTGTATATACTTACCATCTGATGTTGTCTTTGAAAATCAGGTGGCAAAGTCATTACAGGAGCCAATGCTAGAATCATCTGATGTATAAATTACCTATGATAAGAAAAATATAAAATTTTATTTGTATCTAATCATTTGTTGAACAATCCTAACATTTTTGCACAATTATCTACTTCTCATTTCCCAAAAATTCACACATATTCAAAATGCTCCTATATAACTTCTAGTATTTACCGTCTGAAGTTGCGGTTGATGATGTTTGCTCTGACATTAAGCCCCTCGTCCCGGAATGGCCCCTCTAGGACTGGGTTGTCCTCCTCATCTTGGAGGAGGTCTCGGGGCGCCTGGATGGCCTGCAGCATCCCAGCCCGCTGAGCTATGTTATGCAGGACGCTGCAGGCTATAACGATCTTTGCCACCTTACTAGGGCTGTATTGGAGGGCTCCTCCAGACCTGTCTAGGCATCATAACCGCATTTTGAGGAGCCCAAACATCCTCTCCACTACAGCCCTAGTCCGCTTGTGCGCCCGATTGTAGTGCTCCTGGGCCTCGTCTGTGGGGTTACGTATAGGCGTAATGAGCCAAGGCCAGCTTATGTAATCCGAATCACCTATAAATAATGAACATAAGAAAATGACAAATATTACAAATAGATAAAAAAATATGATATTAAAATACATTTTTATAAGATACAATGCATTTGTGTACACAAAAACGCTAAAAGAGAAAGAAATGGTTAAATCGCATCCTATAGCTGCACATTTAAGCTAGGACATGCTACATATGCATTTTTCGCATAAACTAGACATTTGCTAAAAGAGAAATAAATTTTTAAATTGCATCTTATAGCTGCACATTTAAGCTAGGACATGCTACATATGCGTTTTTCACATAAACTAGACATTTGCTAAAAGAGAAAGAAATGGTTAAATTGCATCCTAGAGCTGCACATTTAAGCTAGGACATGCTACATATGCGTTTTTCGCATAAACTAGACATTAGCTAAAAGAGAAAGAAATGGTAAAATTGCATCCTAGAGCTGCACATTTAAGCTAAGACATGCTACATATCTGGAGCTAAAACTAGACATTTGCTGAAAGAGACAATTAAATGGTTAAAGCGCATCCTATAGCTGCACACTTTGCACATTACACAAACACAACTGTTTTTGAAGATTACAGTGGCAATTGTCTAACTAATTAACCATGTTGTTCACAAGTACTCACCAACGAGCCACCCATGGGGAAACTGCCTGCCCTCAAACTGCCGCCACAGGGACGACTGCCTGAGGATACGGGCATCATGACAATCCCCACCGAAATTCGCACACACATTAATAATCCGCATCCGTGCGTCGCAAACAAACTGCACGTTGAGACTATGGAAATGTTTGCGATTTCGGAAGGGCTGGTCATCTGCTGGAGCATGCAGCGCAATTTTGGTGCAATCTATTGCTTCCAAGACATTGGGCATTCAAGCTATTACATAGAATTCCCTCTTCAGGCGCCTCCAATCGCCATCATTTTTAGGTAATCCTATATAAAGCTTACAAACTCGTACCATGGCGTCCAGAAAATTGTCAAAAATCCCAGAGAAGGTACCCTGAGACAGCCCATGCATGTACCCCTCTCCGGATTGAAAACTTCCGGAGGCCAGGACGTGTATGCAACTTAGCATCTTGGTCATGCCAGGTATTGCAGTCCGCATACATTTACGTGGCTCCAGATGAGGTTTAAGTACATCGTAAAGGCTAATGAGCTGTTCGCGATTGAGTCTATACTTGTCATAAACCTCGAAGTCGCTCGCGTTATCCAAGGTGGGCCTCACCCTTTCAACACGAGGACCTCTAACTAGACGAGCCCTACGTCTCTCTTGGAGACGCCGAGCACGCCTGACTCGGTTGAACTCAACTGTGGTTGGTTCTCCAAGATGTTTAGAACAACTTCCTGCTGGGTTCCTTAAAAAACTGCGTGCAAGTGCATCTAGAGGAACTGATGCTGTTTTAAAGGCAAAGAGTGGTCACAACAAATAATGATTTGATTTAGATTTTTCTTCTGTTCACTCACTTTGCCTTTCTATTTTAGAAAGCATTTTTACTTTACAGCATTTTATCACACCTGCCTTAAACACAGATATATAAAATAATTTCTACTAGTGACAACTTGCAATGGACAAGTTAAGACGACATCTCCTCTATACCAGCAGCTGGTAAACTGTGCTCTGTATATTTATCTATATCAACCTCTGCTTATCTCTAGTTGATCATTCTACAGTTATGTTCTGTGATTACAAAAAGGTACAAAGCTGCAGACGCACAGAGCGGCGTGTTCTGTAGATGTAATAGCTGTGCCAGGGCAATTGTACCCAGTTACCAGCAGTGCACACAACCTGTTGTATTATATACTAGTCTCTGTAGCTGTTACTGATTAGTTGTATTATATACTGGTCTCTGTAGCTGTTACTGATTAGTTGTATTATATACTAGTCTCTGTAGCTGTTACTGATTAGTTGTATTATATACTAGTCTCTGTAGCTGTTACTGATTAGTTGTATTATATACTGGTCTCTGTAGCTGTTACTGATTAGTTGTATTATATACTAATTATTATATACTGGTCTCTGTAGCTGTTACTTATTAGTTGTATTATATACTAGTCTATGTAGCTGTTACTGATTAGTTGTATTATATACTAGTCTATGTAGCTTTTACTGATTAGTTGTATTATATACTAGTCTCTCTAGCTGTTACTGATTAGTTGTATTATATACTAGTATCTGTAGCTGTTACTGATTAGTTGTATTATATACTGGTCTCTGTAGCTGTTACTGATTAGTTGTATTATATACTGGTCTCTGTAGCTGTTACTGATTAGTTGTATTATATACTAGTCTCTGTAGCCGTTACTTATTAGTTGTATTATATACTAGTCTATGTAGCTGTTACTGATTAGTTGTATTATATACTAGTCTCTGTAGCTGTTACTGATTAGTTGTGTTATATACTAGTCTATGTAGCTGTTACTGATTAGTTGTATTATATACTAGTCTCTCTAGCTGTTACTGATTAGTTGTATTATATACTAGTATCTGTAGCTGTTACTGATTAGTTGTATTATATACAGGTGGCCCTCGGTTTACAATGGTTCAATTTACACCGTTTCAGAATAACAACCTTTTTTTCCAGTCATGTGACTGCTATTGAAAAGCATTGAGAAGCAGTGCATCGATTAAAATAGCCAGTAGGGGGAGCTGTCCACTTGTGTTGCAGCAAAGCCAAGCAAGCTGAAATGAATCAGTTTAACCAGACCTGAGCTATCGAGCAGATTTCAAAGGAACAATATCTCCCTGTCTATAAATCAGTCCAGATTGGAATGCATAGAAAGAACTGTTTGCAAAAAAATGCAAGTGAAGTCTGTGTTGTGTGATTATTTTATTAGGTTTATAATGCTGTTTAGCAAATGTTTTTGTTCATTTAACTTAGTTTAATTATATATTCTGTGTTGTGTGATTATTTTATTAGGTTTATAATGCTGTTTAGCAGTTAAAGTCTTTATTTCAAAGCTTTAAACATAATGTATTAGGTGTTTCTTATGACAATTTTGAGAGGGGCCTGGAACCTAACTCCCTCACTTCCCATTGACTTACATTATAAACTGGGTTTCAATTTACAACGGTTTCGATTTACAACCATTCCTTCTGGAACCTAACCCCGGCGTAAACTGAGGGCTATCTGTACTGGTCTCTGTAGCTGTTACTGATTAGTTGTATTATATACTGGTCTCTGTAGCTGTTACTGATTAGTTGTATTATATACTAGTCTCTGTAGCTGTTACTGATTAGTTGTATTATATATTAGTCTATGTAGCTGTTACTGATTTGTTGTATTATATACTGGTCTCTGTAGCTGTTACTGATTAGTTGCATTATATACTGTACTAGTCTATGTAGCTGTTACTGATTCATTGTATTATATAGTGGCCTGTAGCTGTTACTAATTAGTTGTATTATATACTGGCCTGTAGCTGTTTTTTTTTTTTTTTTTTTAATTTATTTATTTGTAACCAGTAGCGTACAATAAACAAAAGTATATTTCATGAATTGCACCACGCAGGGCCAATGCAGAAAAAAAAACAAAAAAAAACAAAGAGGCACATAGACAAGATATTAAATTAATTAACAAAAGCAAGCCTTTTGGCTATTCAGAAGCCCTTCGTACTTTATAGACACTACTGTTTTTTTTTTTTTGGTTTTTTTCTTAATTCCAACATCTAATCACAAACCCCAAACAAAAGGGAAAAAGAAAGAAAAAAGTGAAGGAGAGAGAGGAGAAAAAAAAAAAAAAAAAAGGAAAAACCCACTCCCCCCCGCCCCCCACCTCCAACATCCAATTATCACCCCCTATAGCCAAAATTTTCAGGTTATTGACATAGCTTAGCCCCAATCTTGGGGTAGAACATTCTTTAACATGAGTAACATGAATTCTGGAGAATTTTGTAGAGGTGATATAAATTGTTTTTGTGCTATTAATGGTTTATCCCTGATTATATTTAGCCACTTTGCAAAAAAGACTGTAAGTTTTTTTTCTGAGTAAGGTTTAATATTAAATAGCTCTATTGTCATCTGTATATTCATACTATTAATAAATTCTTTCAGGCTAATCAGTTCCGGTAGGTGGAGCCAGCAAGGGGAAGCGCTGGTGCATCGCTCTCTGTGAGCGTCCTGGAAGATCCCAGAGAACTGCTGGATTCTTGGCCACAAGTTTTGCGGGCCTGATAACGAACTGCACCCGGGGAAGGAGTGCAGTAATAGGCAGTTGGAACTACACAAGTCGGGCTAACGTGTCTACTTGCCCGGACACCCCCTCTTACCACAGGTCACAACACCACCTGTCGCCAGAAGCACGTGTGATGCACCATCGGCATCAGGATCCGCTAAGAAGCCGTAACGCAACAAGACACAGCGTGGGGCAAGCTGCTACTCAGTGCGAGCAGGGAGGCCCATTCATTCCCCATTCAAGGTGATAGCGGCCTAACGTTGGTACAGTAGCCGGTTCCAAGAAGCAAGTCGGCCCCACAGGCTGGGAAGCGACTGCTAGAAGACGGAGCAGGATCCCTTCATCATAAACCACAAGTATACGCTTAGTGCTATAAGCGGTTTTATTCTAATGACTTTTTTCATGTGTTGTGGCTGGGACTTAAAAAAAAAAAAGGGGGAATAATAGCCGAATAAAAGGACACTAATACTTAAAGAGGCATTTCGATAAAAGATATGCACATTCTTACTAGCTGCATTTGGCAAATAGCTATGGATAGGACCTCGCAAAATGGGGAACGATAAAGTTATTAAAAAGCCATAAAAGTTGAAAAGATGCAGCTTTAAAATAGTTGCTCTGACAGGCTAACAACGAACCCATGGAAAACTATATGCTGGAGTAGCTAAAAAGGGAAGAGGGGGAAGGAAGAAAAAAAAAGGAAAAAAGGCGAGAAAGGGGAGAAGAAGGGCCTAAATGTCTAAAATATCCGTAGCAAGATCAGAAGCACAGGTCTGAAGGAGATCCTTATCCTTAGTGCTAATTGTTCATCGTAATAAGCGCCTGAAAAAATCTACCCCATTGCCTGATGAATACCTGAATCTAGGATATGTAAGGGTCGATAAGCTGGGGAAAAGAGCTATACCCACGGAGTTAACAGGACAATGCCATAGAAACAGAAAAATTAAACACATAAAGAACCCTGCCTTAGGACATAAGGAACTAAATATGAACATGGAGCAGTTGATGTAGAAAAACTGAGTCATATGAAAATTAAGAAGCTTTGTATTTCATAATAAGAGGCTGGTTTCTATATCCTCTTAAGCACATGGAACTGTGGACAATAGAATAAGTTTATTTAAAAGGCTTATGAATCTGTAAATTTAATTGTACTCTAAGTATATACATGGTTTCTCTGAATCATATTTAAATGAGAGTCCAGGATTACATTCAGTAGAATGGGTTATAGCATCAATAATAATCAATAATTCTCCTATCTCTGTGCAAGTAGTTATACTATAAAAAAAAAAAAAAAATTTCGACTACCCCTCTTTATACTTTGATAGTTAATAAACTGCTGTACCTGGCCATTTGAGCAGCAAGGGCACATTAAAGATTATTTACAGTATGATAGAAGCTATAAGCACAATGTATAAGCAATAATAACAATACTGGATATAAAGCTATCTTTCTTAGTCAGATAAAGTTATAGTTTTAGGAGTATAAAGCTAGCTCTAATTAAGGAGTTTACCTTTATAGGTGCAGGATATAGGTATAGCCCTGCAGAAGTAATATTTACTTAGAGGTGTTGATTTTTGAGACTACAGGTTTCAGGTTATGAAATCAGCTCTATTGCCAGAATAACAGTCCTGGAATATAAGGGTATATTCCTCTAATAAGTCTAGCTCTCAAACAGAAAATACCTATCACTCTTCAAATACAGTAGATGCTTCCCAGGGGGAGTCACTCTTCTTAGAGTAATTTACACGTGTTGTTAGAGCACTTGAACATTGATATAAAACATTTTTATTTATTTTTTAGAATATTATATATATTTTTTTTTTTTTTCTTTTGTTTGTTTTTCTCACTTGCAGCATATTTTTATCACTTATTGATATCACTCTATCACTCATTGATTATCTCTCTTTAGGGACAAGTAACAGATAAAAGATCAGAAGACATACACGCACTACACAGTACACACTACACAGATAAAGAAAATAAATTGAAGCACCTGTTTGTTATCAGTTGCAACATTCTAGGCTATATATGGATAAATATATCACTAATACACAAAGTAGCACTATGTCTAAAAGACAAAAAACTCAAGAGAAAAAACTCACTCGGAAGTCACAGGGTGAAACTTCTTTAGAAGGGGGTGGTGAAGAAGGGTCCCTCTCAGGGGAAGGAGACTGGGTGGTCAGGAAACTGTCAGAGATGTTTTTGCCACGTTTTGATAAAATTCAGTCTGAAGTTTCTAAACTAGCAGAAGATTTTAAAAATTTCTCAGGTAGAATGCAGGAAGCAGAGGAAAGAATATCCGAACTGGAAGATAATCAGAACAGACTAGAACAGACTCAGAATAAGAATAGCAGACAAATATCGGATCTATGTGCAAAAATAGAGGATCTAGAAAACAGGGCACGCAGAAACAATGTAAGAATTATAGGTCTGCAAAAGGGGGGTATGGAAGAAAGTCTACAGGAATTTATGTCATTACAGCTGCCCAGGATACTAGGGGTTGAAGAGAAAGACCTACCCTTAAGGATAGAAAGGGTGCATAGAATAGGGGCAAGAAGGCAGAATATCACTGAGCAAAAACCTAGATCAGTAATTGCTAAATTCCTAGACTTCCAAGACAAAGTTAAAATTATGAATCTATATAGAAAGAAAGGAAGTTTGGAATTTAACGGGAAAAAGTTGTTAATGTTCAGTGATTATTCAATGGAAACACTGAATAAAAGAAGAAAAATGACTCCATTGTGTACAAGCTTAATAGCAGCAGGGCACAAAGCAGTTGTTATATACCCAGCAAAATTGAAGTATGAGGGTGAAGAAGGGGTGAAAGTTTTTGAAGATCCTGAAGAAGTTAAATATTTTTTTAAAATTGCCTAAGGAGATAGTAATAAGGTGGAATAACAAGTTCGATTCTTTTTTCTTTGTAAATAATGATTACATATTGTTTGATTTTAAATATGAGTATAAATTTTATAAAAAAGAGTAAACAAGCAATAAGGGTAAACCTTGTTGTTAAGGATGTTTTATTTAGCCCTTTTTTTTTTTTTTTTTTTTTTTTTCTTTTCTCTCTCTCGCTCTCTCTTTCTCCTCCCTCTCTTCCTCTCCAGCCCCCTCTCTTTTACAGATCCCGCTGGCTTTTTTAATTACACTCTTAAGCTTAATCCAACATCTCATGAACACACAGAGTTATAATTATATAGTAAGATAATGCAAAAACTCAAGATAATCTCATGGAACGTTGGTGGGATAACATCCCCTATTAAAAGGAAGGCTATAATAAAATATTTGAAAACGTTAGGAACAGATATTGCCTTAATTCAGGAGACCCATTTAAAGGAGATTGAATATATGAAACTAAAATGTAATTGGGTAGGGGAAATTATTGCAACTGATTGTAAAACAAGGAAAAGAGGAGTAGCTATACTTATCAATAAGAATTTAAATTATAGAATTGTGGAAAAAAAAGTAGAAGAGAATGAGCGTATAGCTATTATTAAAGTAGAAATCAACTCCGAAGTCTTCACAATTTGCAACGTATATGGACCTAATGAGTATAATAAAAGATTTTGGGATGATCTTCAGCGTAAATTATTGGAATATTTAGATACAAAAATAATTTTGGGGGGCGATTTTAATATGGTCCCCAGAATGCCAATAGACAGACTCCAGTTTGGAAATAAGAAGGATCCAGGAAGGAATTCTCGTAGAGAGACTAAGATTTTTAAAGATATATCTGCCAACATTGGCTTATGTGATTTATGGAGATATAGGAACCCAGGAGTTCGAAAGTACACTTGTATTTCAAAAACCCATAGATCTTACTCAAGGATAGATCACTTATTAGTTTCAAAAAATTTAATACCTTTAGTTACAGATACATCTATATACCCTATAACAATATCTGATCATGCACCGATAGGTTTAACATATGGATCTCGAATTAAAAAGGGGAATAATTTCTTCTTCCCTAAATATTGGGCAGAAAATACAGAATTCTTTAACTTTTTAAGGAATAAATTAGAGGGTTTCAGGATTAATAATAGTCAACATTTGGGGGAACCAATACTCTACTGGGAAACTGCAAAAGCAGTTTTAAAATCAGAGATGATCACATTTATGGCTTATAAAAAAAAGAAACTAGGTAAACGTGAATTACAGCTATTAAATACAGTAAATAATTCTTATAATCAATATCTTAGAGATGCTTCTATAGCAAACTGGCACAAATACATTTCGGCCACTAACCAACGGAACTTATTTTTAATGCAAAAGTATACGCAAGAAGAGATAAAAGCTAAAAGTAGATTCCAAAGGTTTGGCAATAAGTCAGGTAGATATTTGGCAGGTCTAAATAAAATACATAAGAAAAGAACAGTTATAGCCACTATTAAAAGAGAAGATATTAATATATCCTCCCAAGAGGACATCTTAAAAGCCTTTAAAGAATATTATTTAGATATATATAGAACGCACGGAATAAATCAGGAAAGAAAGAGGAAGTTTTGGGAGGAAGTTAAAGTTCCCCAAATTCCGATAGATCAATTGGATTGGCTGAACCGGCCAATAGAGTTAGAGGAAATAATTGGGAAGATAAAAAAGCTATCAGCAAATAAAGCTAGCGGTCCGGATAATCTCCCAAATGAATTCTACAGACTAATGAATACAGAAATAGCACCAATATTGGAAAGAGTTTATAACTATGTATATTCTTCACTTCAAGAACTTAGGTTAAATAGATTTATGGATTCTACAACTATAATATTACTTAAACCTGGGAAAGACCCTCAAGACATGGCATCCTATAGACCAATCTCGTTATTAAATTCGGATTTAAAGATATTAACAAGTATCATAGCTGAAAGGTTACAAAAAGTGATCCCGACCTTAATACATCCAGATCAATCAGGATTCATTAATGGTAGATCATCTTTTTATAATATTAGAAGAGTTACAAATGTTATTACATATGTATGGGCTAATAAAGATAAATTCTTTAAAAAAGGAGAGGATCTGTTATTATTAACTTTAGATGCACAAAAAGCATTTGACTCGGTAGAATGGGATCATCTCTTTCAGACTTTGAGGATGTTTGGATTGAAAGGTAATATCTTGGAATGTATCAAAAATTTATACTCCGCCCCAAAAACTGCCTTCTGCATAAATGGACAACAAACAGATTTTATAGAAATGTCCAGAGGCACTAGACAGGGGTGTCCTCTCTCACCAATTTTATTCGATCTAGCCTTGGAGCCATTGATGATACAAGTTAGAGAAATGATTCAAGGCATAAGAATTGGGAACACTGAAATAAAAGTAGCAGCATATGCGGATGACATGTTAATATTTTTAAGAAATTCAAAAGAACAGATCCCATTAATATTGGAAATAATAGAAACATTTGGGTCATTTTCTGGCTATAAAGTCAATATACATAAATCTGAGATCCTGTGGTTAGTAAAACAGAAAGGTTCTATTCTAGACTCTAAGTTTAAAGTAGCAGATACATTTATAAAATATTTGGGAATAAATTTCTCTAACACACCAGGGGACTGGTATAAGTTAAATTATGAACCCCTATTTACTAAAATTATAGAGGAAATTAAAAGATGGTCACATTTACCTATAACTCTAGCAGGGAAAATCAATATGTTTAAGATGATAACAACACCTAAAATTCTATATGTTATCCAAAATTTACCATTAAAAATTAAGAACAAAGATTTATTACGAATCAAAAGAGCTGTAACTCAACTTTGTTGGAAAGATAAAAAAGCTAGAATATCATATACAAAACTATCTATCTCAAATGAATGGGGCGGAATGGGGCTACCTGACCTAATTTTATATAACCAGGTGTTCTTTGCCAAAATAGTATTAGCTTGGATCTCCAACAACAATAAATTCATAGATTTAGACCTAGAAGAGAACATAGTAAAACCATTTAGCTTAAAATCTTTAATACATGTAGATCACAATAAGCTACCAGATAGGATTAAAAAACTAGATAGCATTACAAACTTAATTATAGCTTGGCAAAAAATATGTAAAATTTTGAAAATAGATTTTCACTTTTCAAATTCTCTACCTTTGGGAGGGAATCCTGGGGTAATGCTGAATGCAGAAGTATGCCAAAAATGGCAGGAAAGAGGCCTTACCTACCTATACCAGTTAATAGATAATCAGAAGAAATGTATACAGGACTTTAATTATTTGAAAGATGTGTTTGGATGGGAGAACTCACATTTTTATATATACCTACAGCTAAGACACTATTGTAATTCATTAGGAAGGGTGATCTATATGAAAGATAATTGGGATAAGCTGACTCCTATAATGAATCTCTATGCCCAAGGAAGTACTAGTTGCTCAATACTATATAAGAAACTCATTGACCAAACTAGGATGAAATATGTTTATGAATCAATCAATAAGTGGTTAAGAATTTCCCCAGAATTTATAGTAACTGAGGAGGATATAAGAGGAAGCATGAATAGAACAAGGAAAGCTACCCTACTATCTAGTTGGAGAGAGTCACAAGTTAAAATATTGCATCATGTATACTTAACCCCATATGTTATGGCGAAATGGGGCAATTCTCAAAATAACTGTTGTAAACGTTGTAGATATGTAAACGCAGATATAGTACATTGTATGTACTCATGCCCTAAAATTAAAACTTTTTGGTTAAAAATCACTTATTGGTTGGAAAAGAAATGCAAGATTAGATTAGACATTACCCCAAAAGAAGTTGTTTTCTTAGTTGAAGGCTCAACTCACGGGTCAAACACTTGTTTTCTAAATACTATAATATTAATTGTAAGAAACATGATATTAAGCGAATGGAATTCCAAAAAGAGTTTAAGCATAAAGGTTTTCTTGAGGCGAATACAGTTGCAATTGACATATGAACAATTTGACACAGACAATCAATCCGAAAAACAAATTGCAAAATTTATGCTTAAATGGGAACCCTATATAAGATCATTAGATCGGGCAATGCAACAAATAATCATTAAACCATTTGAAAATTCAATATATATTCAAGAGGAACAACTTAGGGGGAGCTGGAGAGTGTAGGGCAGGGGCGGGACGGGGCGTGAGAGGTTTAAGGTCAAAATCAGTGTAATAGTTTGTATTTGTAGCAATTTAAACAAGCATTTAATTTTGTTTTATAAATAAGAACCAACAATTTCCTCAAAAGTAGGTTTGTAACATAAAAGAAGCTTGATGAATTCGTTGTCAGTGCTTCATATAATGTATTACTATTTGCCCAATAAGTGACAGTTTATTAACTTCATAAACTGTATTACTTTCAGGGCATTTGATAATGCAAACAGTTCAAATTAAGCAGTAACGTAAAATATAGTATTCCTTAATTAGGCAGGTAAAGTTCATCAAATTAAGTAAGGATAACGATTAATAATAAAATAATTAGGTCTGACCTGAGAACACAGGAATTGTTACTTGTCCGTTTGTTATGAACAGCAGCGTGGTACTCAGAGGGAGAGCGGTTGCGGCTGCAGCTGATGACGTCACCGCTACTTGCTGTGCTGTGTATGAAGCTGCTTGAATCCTGTTACCTTGTAAATGCTTCAGGGTTTGATGTCGAGTTTGTTTGATTTCCTTATAGTATGAAATATCTTCCAGTGTTGAATTGAGTAGAAGAGCTGCTAGATGTAGGAATGAAAAATAAGAGATGTTATCAGTAACTCTTCAAATAAGAATTTATGAGGCTGTTGGAGAGTGAGGAAAACTCTCAGAGTAACGCTTGTGCTGTGAATCCTTTCTCAATTAACCAGCAATGAATGCTGGGGGGAAGTGCTTGATATAGGAGGCTCTTAAAGGGACAGATCATTAGCAGGCAGTAACCCTGACAGAGCCCCCCACAAAAAGAACCACAGCGAGGTTCAAGGCCTAGGACGATCAGGGTTACGTCTATGGAAGAGGGAAATCAGACGTGGAGCAGATATGTTCGAGGCAGGCTCCCAGGAATCATCCTCATGGCCAAAACCTTTCCAATGAACCAAATAGAAAAGATTCCCACGACGTAGTCTAGAATCCAGAATGCTATGAACCTCATACTGGCAATCAAGATTAGCAGAAGGTATTGGGTCTTCTGATGTAATATTTGTTATGGGTAGGTTGCAAGGTTTGATAAGAGACACATGGAAAGTTGGATGTATCTTAAAAGTTGATGGTAGTTGGAGTGTAACTGTTGTTGGACCATTTACCCTGACGATAGGGTAAGGACCCAAAAAGAGTTTACCTAGTTTCCTACAAGGATAAGGTATCTTGAGGTTCTTAGTGGAGAGCCATACTTGTTGTCCTACGGAATATTGAGGACTAGGTCTGTGGCGAAGATCGTAGTACCTGCGTTGTGATGCCTGTGCCTGAAGAATATGTTCACGAATTGAAGAAAAGTTAGCAGAAATGTCATTAACCAGATCATTCACCTGAGGACATGGGGTGTCAATCTTCGGAAGTAGTGTGAAATTTGGATGTAAACCATAATTTATAAAAAATGGTGATGTGCCAGTTGTAGAACTCTTATTATTATTATAGGCAAATTCTGCTAGGGGCAAGTAGGTGGCCCAAGAATCTTGTTGGTGAGAGCAGAAACAACGTAGGTATTGCTCTAGCCACTGGTTCACCCTCTCCGTCTGCCCATTCGTCTGAGGATGGTAAGCAGTGGTGAGTTTTTGTTCTATATGCAGAGCAGCACACAAATTTCTCCAGAACTTAGATGTGAATTGGGTTCCACGGTCACTAAGGATGGTTTTAGGTATTCCATGCAGTCTTACAATGTTTTGAATGAACAATTCACTGGTGAACTTGGAAGTGGGTAGGGAGGTAACCGGTATGAAATGTGCCATCTTTGAGAATAGATTGGTGACAACCATTATAGTGGTATATTTGTTAGAGACAGGTAAGTCCACGATAAAGTCCAGGGATACCGCCTCCCAGGGTACTTGAGGTACAGGTAAAGGCTGTAAAAGACCCACAGGGAGTTGTTTAGAAGGTTTGGAGGTTGCACATATAACACATTTAGAAATATATTCTTTGAGATCGAGGTTAAGAGTAGGCCACCAAAAAGATCTCTTAAGTAAATCCAAAGTTTTATCCCTTCCCATGTGTCCAGCAAGGGGGGACTCATGAACTGTTTTCAAGATTGAAGATCTAAGATTTGGAGGTATGTATAGCTTCCCGTCCTTATAGAGTAAGCCATCAGAATTGTAAGTAAGATCTGTATGAGGTACTGATGGATCAATAGCAGTAGCATCTTTTATCACTGTAGTTAGACTTGTTATAACTCCAATGATAGAGTCCTTAGGAACAATAGTAGTAGGAATGCATGGTATTATAGGTTTAGGACCTTGTCTAGAGAGGGCGTCAGCCTTGCCATTTTTTGTACCAAGCCTGTAGGTAATGATGTAATGGAAACAAGAGAAGTAAAGACTCCAGCGTAATTGTCTGGAGGATAGAGTTCGATTAGACTGAAGATATTGCAGATTTTTGTGGTCAGTATATATGACAGTTGGTTGTGTTGCACCCTCAAGCAAGTGCCTCCAGTGATCGAAGGAACACTTTATTGCAAGTAATTCTTTCTCGCCAACTGGATAATTTAACTCTGCTGGTTGCATCAATCTAGAGAAGAATGCGACCGGATGTAAGGGTTCTTTGAATGATTTCCTTTGAGAGAGGATTGCCCCTATTGCGAACTCAGAAGCGTCAACTTCCAGGATGAATTGCTTTTCTAAATCCGGGTATTGGAGAATGGGTGCTGTAGTGAATTTATTTTTTAAAAGGTCAAATACCTGTTGAGTATGGCTTGTCCACCTGAAAGGATGATTCAATTTGGTGAGTTCAGTAAGAGGTTTGGTAATAGCAGCAAATCCAGGAATGAATTTCCTATAATAATTTGAGAAGCCAAGGAAACGTTGAACATCTTTCTTACATTGAGGAGTCGGCCAATTATGAATGGCCTGAACCTTGTCATCTTGCATCTTGATTCCTTCAGGAGAGATGTTATACCCCAGAAAAGAGATATTATTTGATTCAAATATACATTTTTCTAGTTTAGCGTATAGGTTATTTTTTCGTAACCTAGTGAGAACCTCTCTAACATGCATTCTATGTTGATCTAAATTTTGTGAGTAAACTAGAATATCGTCCAAATAGACAACAACATATACATCCAAAATATCTCTGAAAAGATCATTGATTAAGCATTGGAATGTTGCTGGGGCATTGCACAGACCGAATGGCATCACTGTATATTCGAATAGCCCATATCTAGTCCGAAAAGCAGTGAGCCATTCGTCGCCAGCTCTCATTCGTATAAGATTATAGGCACCTCGAAGATCCAATTTAGTGAAAATTGAGGCCCCCCTTAATCTTTCAATTAATTCAGGGATTAAAGGTAGGGGGTACCTGTTTTTTCTGGTACGCCTGTTCAATTCCCTGTAATCAATGATTGGTCTTAACGTGCCATCTTTATTGGTAACAAAAAATATGCCTGCACCTGCAGGAGAGGTACTAGGTCTTATAAAACCTTTTCGGAGGTTCTCATCGATATAATTTTTAAGGTGTTCTAGTTCTGGGTTAGAAAGGGGGTAGATATGTCCATAGGGAATTGAAACTCCTGGGAGTAAATCAATAGGACAATCATAATCCCTATGAGGGGGCAAACATTCAGCTTCTTTTTTATTAAAAACATCTGAGAAGTCTGCATATTGTTTGGGTAAAATATTATCCTCAACCTGTAGCATAATTAAATCTGATGATGTCTCACTATTTTGAGTGAGATGAGGAAAAGATAAACTGAGGTCATTCCAGTTTATAGTTGGTTTGTGTTTACAAAACCAATTTATACCAAGGATTACATTAAACATTGGTGAAGATATGACATCGAAAGTGAGTGTTTCTGTGATGTGTGTGCAAGATATTACCTGTAATGGTGTAGTTTGGTGTGTGACAGGACCTGATTTTAAAAAAGAGCCATCAATGACCTTCACAGAGACTGGAGTTTTCTTAGAGACCAGAGGTATTTTATTCTGTTTCACAAAAGAAAAATCAACAAAATTTCTACATGAGCCGGTGTCCAGGATAGCTTCAGTTGTTATCCTGATTTGATCCCACTGTAAAATAATAGGGATAGTTAAATATGATGGTTTAATGGTTTTCATCAACAGGGATTCAGAGATGTTAGGCAACCTACCCTTCTTATTCCTAGCCAGAACTGGGCAGTCCTTTACTTCATGTGTAGGGCAGGCACAATACATGCACAAACTATGCAACTTCCTCCTAGTCTTTTCCTGAGAGGAGAGGGGACCCTTTATGAAGCCTATGTCCATAGGTTGTGGTGATTCCTTAGTTTGATAAACAGGTGTGGAGAGAAAGCTTTTTGTACCGCTAGCCTTTTCAGAGCGGCGTTCCCTAAGCCGTCTTTCTATGTTAATAGTGAGAGAAAAGAAATCTTCCAATGAATCTGGAATACCTGTGCGTGAAAGTTCATCCTTTATATCCTCAGACAATCCTAAACGATATTGAGTTTTAAGGGAGACCTCATTCCATCCCGAATCACGGGCAGAAATTTTAAATTGTGTGATGTAAGACTCCACTGGGTTCTTTCTTTGTTTTAAAGATCTAAGTAAGTTTTCAGCTGTGACCTGTTTGAAAGGGTCATCATATAATGCTGACATTTGATCAAAGAATTCATCTAGAGATCCCAGTATTGCATCATCATTTTCAAAAAAAGAGTCAGCCCAAGCCCTAGGTTCCCCCCTCAAATATGATATCACAGTGAGCACTCTTGATCTTTCTGTGGGATAAGTACGTGGCTTTAATTGAAAAAGCAACAAGCAGGAGTTTTTAAACTCTCTGAATCTTGAACGGTCACCAGAGAATTTTTCTGGGGGGGAGACCATAGGTTCAGGGATAGAATCTGCACTTGCAGGTTTAGGTGCCAGAGTCTCTCTTAAGCAGGCCTTCAAAGCCTGATTTTCCACTTGTAATTCATGGAAAGAACCTGATAGAGCTTCTAATCTGTCTGACAGGACTTGAACTTTATCACTTAAAAGATCTTGTTCCATAATTGCTGTTGAGAGTATATGTTTAGTATAGGATAATTCTGTGTACACAAACACTAAATCCTTTCTTCCTTAAGGCTGGTTAATTCTGTAATAGTTTGTATTTGTAGCAATTTAAACAAGCATTTAATTTTGTTTTATAAATAAGAACCAACAATTTCCTCAAAAGTAGGTTTGTAACATAAAAGAAGCTTGATGAATTCGTTGTCAGTGCTTCATATAATGTATTACTATTTGCCCAATAAGTGACAGTTTATTAACTTCATAAACTGTATTACTTTCAGGGCATTTGATAATGCAAACAGTTCAAATTAAGCAGTAACGTAAAATATAGTATTCCTTAATTAGGCAGGTAAAGTTCATCAAATTAAGTAAGGATAACGATTAATAATAAAATAATTAGGTCTGACCTGAGAACACAGGAATTGTTACTTGTCCGTTTGTTATGAACAGCAGCGTGGTACTCAGAGGGAGAGCGGTTGCGGCTGCAGCTGATGACGTCACCGCTACTTGCTGTGCTGTGTATGAAGCTGCTTGAATCCTGTTACCTTGTAAATGCTTT
Source organism: Bombina bombina (assembly GCF_027579735.1). Classification (NCBI taxonomy): domain Eukaryota; kingdom Metazoa; phylum Chordata; class Amphibia; order Anura; family Bombinatoridae; genus Bombina; species Bombina bombina. The sequence continues at coordinate 430,839,900 of NC_069505.1, forward strand.
TGGGTTTGATGTCGAGTTTGTTTGATTTCCTTATAGTATGAAATATCTTCCAGTGTTGAATTGAGTAGAAGAGCTGCTAGATGTAGGAATGAAAAATAAGAGATGTTATCAGTAACTCTTCAAATAAGAATTTATGAGGCTGTTGGAGAGTGAGGAAAACTCTCAGAGTAACGCTTGTGCTGTGAATCCTTTCTCAATTAACCAGCAATGAATGCTGGGGGGAAGTGCTTGATATAGGAGGCTCTTAAAGGGACAGATCATTAGCAGGCAGTAACCCTGACAATCAGTATTATATATAAAAAGGAGGAGGAGAAGGGAAGGAAACTTTCCCCCTTTTTTTTTTTTTTTTTTTTTTTTTTCCGTTTGTTTGTTTGTATGATTTTATTTTCACTTGTTCTATCGCCTTAGAATTAGTAAGGTGCATGTACGATTTGACAATATAATGAGCCAAAAGAAGAGAGAGAGGGTAAGGAAGGAAGGAAGAAGGTTAAAAGATAGATAAAGGAGTGGGGGAAAATGAAAATGAGAGTGTAGACTACAGTAATATATATGGAATATAATGTGTTAAATACTTATTTAAGATATATGAATATAAGTTGTAAAAACAAGGTTTATATGTTATTTAATAGCAGAAATATTATTTCATTTGGAATTGTGTAAGTGTGACTAGAATCACTACCAAGAAGATGATACTGCAAATGTAACAGTTAGCAACATGTTTTTGCTGCCTTGTTGTATTTCTTTTTTTTTTCACTGTTTGTACATGTTATAATACATGACTATCTCAATAAAAAAAAAAAAAAAAAATTCTTTCAGGCTAGGCCCTGCCGTCGATTTCCATTTTTTAAATATTATATTACGCGCCGCCAAGATAGCCAAGTTTACAAGAAGTTTATCTGCTCTGTCTTCACCTGCATCATATAATAAAAAAACGTTGACTGCAGTCAGGGATATTCTAAAGCGTAGAAATTTATTGAGCCAGTAATTAATTTTACCCCAAAACTGAAGAATCTTAGGGCAATCCCAAAGACAGTGTTTGATGTCAGCTTTCTCAGCTTTACATTTATAACATTTACAGGGTGATACTATGTCTGCCCATTTATTGATCTTGTCAGGGGTTAGGTAATAATTATTCAGTAATTTATATTGTGACTCCCTCCAACTATACACTGTCGTGGCAGTGTATAGTTGGAGGGAGTCACAATATAAATTACTGGCCTGTAGCTGTTACTGATTAGTTGTATTATATACTGTACTAGTATCTGTAGCTGTTACTGATTAGTTGTATTATATACTAGTCTATGTAGCTGTTACTGATTAGTTGTAGTATAGACTAGTCTATGTAGCTGTTACTGATTTGTTGTATTATATACTGGTCTCTGTAGCTGTTACTGATTAGTTGTATTATATACTGGTCTCTGTAGTTGTTACTGATTAGTTGTATTATATACTGGTGTCTGTAGCTGTTACTGATTAGTTGTATTCTATACTAGTCTATGTAGCTTTTTCTGATTAGTTGTATTATATACTGGTCTCTGTAGCTGTTACTTATTATTTGTATTATATACTGGTCTCTGTAGTTGTTACTGGTTAGTTGTATTATATACTAGTCAATGTAGCTGTTACTGATTAGTTGTATTATATACTGGTCTCTGTAACTGTTACTGATTAGTTGTATTATATACTAGTCTATGTAGCTGTTACTGATTAGTTGTATTATATACTAGTCTCTGTAGTTGTTACTGATTAGTTGTATTATATACTGGTCTCTGTAGCTGTTACTGATTAGTTGTATTATATACTAGTCTCTGTAGCTGTTACTGGTTAGTTGTATTATATACTGGTCTCTGTAGCTGTTACTGATTAGTTGTATTATATACTGGTCTCTGTAGCTGTTACTGATTGGTTGTATTACAAACTGGTCTCTGTAGCTGTTACTGGTTAGTTGTGTTATATACTGGTCTCCGTAGCTGTTACTGGTTAGGTGTATTATATACTAGTCTCTGTAGCAGTTACTGATTAGTTGTATTATATATTAGTCTCTGTAGCACTTACTGGTTAGTGATTAGTTGTATTATATACTAGTCTCTGTAGCTGTTACTGGTTAGTTGTATTATATACTGGTCTCTGTAGCTGTTACTGATTAGTTGTATTATATACTTGTCTCTGTAGCTGTTACTGATTGGTTGTATTATACACTGGTCTCTGTAGCTGTTACTGGTTAGTTGTGTTATATACTGGTCTCCATAGCTGTTACTGGTTAGTTGTATTATATACTAGTCTCTGTAGCTGTTACTGATTAGTTGTATTATATATTAGTCTCTGTAGCACTTACTGGTTAGTGATTAGTTGTATTATATACTAGCCTCTGTAGCTGTTACTGATTAGTTGTATTATATACTGGTCTCTGTAGCTGTTACTGATTCATTTTATTATTTACTAGTCTGTGTAGCTGTTATTGATTATTTGTATTATATACTAGTCTCTGTAGCTGTTACTGATTAGTTGTATTATATATTAGTACTAGTCTCTGTAACTGTTACTGATTAGTTGTATTTTATACTAGTCTCTGTAGCTGTTACTGATTAGTTATATTATATACTGGTCTCTGTAGTTGTTACTGATTAGTTGTATTATATACTAGTCGCTGTAGTTGTTATTGATTAGTTGTATTATACACTTGTCTCAGTAGCTGTAACTGATTAGTTGTATTATATACTGGTCTCTGTAGCTGTTACTGATTAGTTGTATTATATACTAGTCTCTGTAACTGTTACTGATTAGTTGTATTATATACTAGTCTCTGTAGCTGTTACCGATTAGTTGAATTATATACTGGTCTCTGTAGCTGTTACTGATTATTTTTATTATATACTGGTCTCTGTAGCTGTTACTTATTAGTTGTATTATATACTGGTGTCTGTAGCTGTTACTGATTAGTTGTATTATATACTAGTCTCTGTAGCTGTTACTGATTATTTTTTATTATATATTGGTCTCTGTAGCTGTTACTTATTAGTTGCATTATATACTGGTCTCTGTAGCAGTTACTGATTAGTTGTATTATATACTAGTCTCTGTAGCTGTTACTGATTAATTGTATTATATACTAGTCTATGTAGCTGTTACTGATTACTTGTATTATATACTAGTATCTGTAGCTGTTACTGATTAGTTGTATTATATACTAGTCTCTTTAGCTGTTACTGATTAGTTGTATTATATACTGGTCTCTGTAGCTGTTACTGATTAGTTGTATTATATACTGGTCTATGTAGCTGTTACTGATTAGTTGTATTCTATACTAGTCTATATAGCTGTTATTAATTAATTGTACTATATACTAGTCTCTGTAGCTGTTACTGATTATTTGTATTATATACTAGTCTCTGTGGCTGTTGCTGATTAGTTGTATTATATACTAGTCTCTGTAGCTGTTACTGATTATTAGTTGTATTATATACTAGTCTATGTAGCTGTTACTGATTAGTTGTATTATATACTAGTCTCTGTAGCTGTTACTGATTAGTTGTATTATATACTGGTCTCTGTAGCTGTTACTGATTAGTTGTATTATATACTAGTATCTGTAGCTGTTACTGATTAGTTGTATTATATACGAGTCTCTGTAGCTGTTACTGATTAGTTGTATTATATACTAGTCTCTGTAGCTGTTACTGATTAGTTGTATTATATACTAGTCTTTGTAGTTGTTACTGGTTACAAAGCAGTTAGCAATAATTTTGTACCCACAGAAAGAGTTGTCAGCTTCATATTCGAGGCATCTGAGTGCCAGGACAATCACGCCAAATACTGTTACATGATCTCCAGAGCCAGAATCAACATATAACAAAGCTTGTTAACAGTGCAGGTAGCTACCTCTTGAAATTGTGATTATTTAAAGGAACATGAAACCCAATATTTCTCTTTTACAATTCAGACACAGCATACTGTTTTACACAACAGTGCAATTTACTTCTATTGTCAAGTTTATATCTTTTAGTATCCTTTGTTGAAGGAGCAGCAATGCACTACTGGGATCTAGCTGGTCGGGTGAGTCAATGACAGGAGGCATATGTGTACATGCAGCAATTGGCAGCCAGCTCCCAGTAGTGCATTGCTGAGGCTGAGCTTATTTAGATCTACTTTTCAACAAAGGATGTCTAGACAACAAAGCAAATTAGATAATAGAAGTAAACTTGAAAGTTGCTTAAAATTTATAACAATAATTGATAATTGATGTAATTTTAAGACACTTTTTAAATTCACTTCTTTTTTCAAATGTGCTTTGTTCTCTTGGTAATCCTTGTTGAAAAAGAGTACGCACATATCCTACACTAGAGGGAGCTGGTGCCTGCACAAAGTTGTCTCTTGTGATTGGCTGACTAGATGTGTTCATCTATCTGTCAGTAGTGCAATGCTGTTCCTTCAATAAAGGATACCAAGAGAATGAAGCTAATTTGATAATAGAAATAAATTGGAAAGGTGTTTAAAATTGCAATTGAATCATGAAAGAGAATTTTAGGTTTCACGTCCCTTTAACGTCTCCTAAGTAATGTTCTAGAATTAATAAATAAATGTCTAAAGGATCCATAGATTGATTATTTTCAGACGTTACTGCGATACTCGTAACTCAGCAATGCAGCCAAGTATTCCTGCGGGTCTAATTATTTGCTTCCCTATACTTTACTAACAAGCTGTGTTTGTATTTACTTGAGGGACGGTTTTCTGTAGGAGAAAATAAACTTTGTCCAAAACCAACCACTTTATAGGTTATTTCAACAAGTCCCTGTGAGGTTTGGTAAAGACAATGAGCAATGAGCATACTATCACTGATAATGACACAGGCCGGTTTACTGTCGGAGAGAGTCATTCAATACTATCTGTAAGTAACAAACTGAGCTGTTGCTAAATTGTCTGCCTACAAAATTCTGAAATATCTCTAAATAGCAGCAATAAAAAGTGTGAGTGTATATATATATATATATATATATATATATATAGTGACGTACAGGGGTTTAACCAGCCCTACAACAGTCACCAGCTTGTCACAGAGAGGGTTAACCGACCCTTTACACCTTAATCAGTTGGTCACGCCACTCTGGGTAAGCATGTGACTTAGTTCAGTGGGTGCAAGGGTTAACAAACACTCTCTTGTCTGTACTAGACCCAGAAAAATGCCCAAAATCTCCTTTAATTCACCCACACTAAACTATCTCTGCTGCCCCCACTGTAAGATTATTATATGGGAAATTCTACGGAAAAACCCAGACTAACAAATTAAAGATCCTAAAATACAATTTGGCCAAATTTAATCTAAAAACACAGTATTGTTATTACCAGTCTTTTCTGTAATGTGTTTTAAATATTAGACAAAGGCAAATACTTAATATAGGAACATTTATTATGCACAAAAAGAGTCACAGTGCAGTTATATATAAAAAAAAGTAATTAAACTTACCCAAATTTCTATACGTTTCAAGCATTACCTATAGATCTTGCAATGCAATACCTTATTATATACCGCTCATAGACCCTGTGTACCTTGCAAGAAGCTTTACCTAAGTAAAGATGACGTTGGGGGTAGATGTCCCCAATCTCCTTAATTATTACAATGTATTATATACTAGTCTTTGTAGTTGTTACTGGTTACAAAGCAGTTAGCAATAATTTTGTACCCACAGAAAGAGTTGTCAGCTTCATATTCGAGGCATCTGAGTGCCAGGACAATCACGCCAAATACTGTTACATGATCTCCAGAGCCAGAATCAACATATAACAAAGCTTGTTAACAGTGCAGGTAGCTACCTCTTGAAATTGTGATTATTTAAAGGAACATGAAACCCAATATTTCTCTTTTACAATTCAGACACAGCATACTGTTTTACACAACAGTGCAATTTACTTCTATTGTCAAGTTTATATCTTTTAGTATCCTTTGTTGAAGGAGCAGCAATGCACTACTGGGATCTAGCTGGTCGGGTGAGTCAATGACAGGAGGCATATGTGTACATGCAGCAATTGGCAGCCAGCTCCCAGTAGTGCATTGCTGAGGCTGAGCTTATTTAGATCTACTTTTCAACAAAGGATGTCTAGACAACAAAGCAAATTAGATAATAGAAGTAAACTTGAAAGTTGCTTAAAATTTATAACAATAATTGATAATTGATGTAATTTTAAGACACTTTTTAAATTCACTTCTTTTTTCAAATGTGCTTTGTTCTCTTGGTAATCCTTGTTGAAAAAGAGTACGCACATATCCTACACTAGAGGGAGCTGGTGCCTGCACAAAGTTGTCTCTTGTGATTGGCTGACTAGATGTGTTCATCTATCTGTCAGTAGTGCAATGCTGTTCCTTCAATAAAGGATACCAAGAGAATGAAGCTAATTTGATAATAGAAATAAATTGGAAAGGTGTTTAAAATTGCAATTGAATCATGAAAGAGAATTTTAGGTTTCACGTCCCTTTAACGTCTCCTAAGTAATGTTCTAGAATTAATAAATAAATGTCTAAAGGATCCATAGATTGATTATTTTCAGACGTTACTGCGATACTCGTAACTCAGCAATGCAGCCAAGTATTCCTGCGGGTCTAATTATTTGCTTCCCTATACTTTACTAACAAGCTGTGTTTGTATTTACTTGAGGGACGGTTTTCTGTAGGAGAAAATAAACTTTGTCCAAAACCAACCACTTTATAGGTTATTTCAACAAGTCCCTGTGAGGTTTGGTAAAGACAATGAGCAATGAGCATACTATCACTGATAATGACACAGGCCGGTTTACTGTCGGAGAGAGTCATTCAATACTATCTGTAAGTAACAAACTGAGCTGTTGCTAAATTGTCTGCCTACAAAATTCTGAAATATCTCTAAATAGCAGCAATAAAAAGTGTGAGTGTATATATATATATATATATATATATATATAGTGACGTACAGGGGTTTAACCAGCCCTACAACAGTCACCAGCTTGTCACAGAGAGGGTTAACCGACCCTTTACACCTTAATCAGTTGGTCACGCCACTCTGGGTAAGCATGTGACTTAGTTCAGTGGGTGCAAGGGTTAACAAACACTCTCTTGTCTGTACTAGACCCAGAAAAATGCCCAAAATCTCCTTTAATTCACCCACACTAAACTATCTCTGCTGCCCCCACTGTAAGATTATTATATGGGAAATTCTACGGAAAAACCCAGACTAACAAATTAAAGATCCTAAAATACAATTTGGCCAAATTTAATCTAAAAACACAGTATTGTTATTACCAGTCTTTTCTGTAATGTGTTTTAAATATTAGACAAAGGCAAATACTTAATATAGGAACATTTATTATGCACAAAAAGAGTCACAGTGCAGTTATATATAAAAAAAAGTAATTAAACTTACCCAAATTTCTATACGTTTCAAGCATTACCTATAGATCTTGCAATGCAATACCTTATTATATACCGCTCATAGACCCTGTGTACCTTGCAAGAAGCTTTACCTAAGTAAAGATGACGTTGGGGGTAGATGTCCCCAATCTCCTTAATTATTACAAAGCAGTGCATCTTGCTTCTATAGTAGCCTGAAATCATGTTAGTGAATCTAAACGCTGGGTCCAATTAGATGTCTTATTGATTGATATTCCAGTTTTTAGTGATTTAAGCTGGCTCACCAGAAAATATAGGTCATTGAATGTAGACTCAAATTCTCTTATCTCTGGCACATTAAAAACTTGGGACAAAGTAATTTGGTTAGTGAGCAGATTCACCTCTGTTAAATAATTCCCTTTCAATTTTTCCTAAGATCTTGAAGACGCCTATATTGGCGACTAGACCTTCACATGTTCCAGCTTACCTATTATTAAATCTCAAGTAGAAATAGCACAAAAAGTGGACCCTCCCCTAGATAAATGGTTTGTATAATTCCAAATTCAACACTTTATTTTTCATAACATACATATGGCCAATTTAACAAAAGCTTGTACTCCATTTGAAACTATCTGTATCTCTCCCGATGTAGCCAGGAAACACCTCTCTCTTGTGTATAGGTTGTTGCGGGGTATGTACCCAGATACCAAACCCACATATATAGCAAAATGGGAAAAGGAGCTTAACATCAAAATAGGCAAAGCTAATTTAAAAAAAAAAAAAAAATCTAATACCAAAAAATCTTCCATATCTGGTACAATAGCAGAAGTTAATTAAAATATAAAATACAGATGGTATCGCTCACCACAATTACACAAAATATTCCCATCTGCTTCCAATACATGCTGGAGGCAAAGCAAAGAGACAGGCACTCTCGCATATCTGCTGGTCCTGCCCTTTCATTAACCCCTTCGCTAGCAAAAAATATGCTAAAAATACTGGAGAATGTTTATTGTTTTTTATATCACTCCATTTAAACAGAAATAAAGCCTTTGTTTTTAATATACCAGTAAAAAAACTATCGGCTAGATTACGAGTTTTGTCGGTAATGGTGTGCGGTGCTAACGAGCAGCTTTCCCTCACTGCTCACCTACAGACAACGCTGGTATTACGGGTTTTTATAAACCTGGCGTTAGCAGCAGAAAAGTGAGCGAAGAGCAAAATTTAGCTCCACATCTCACCACAATACCAGCGCTGCTTACTGTAGCGGTGAGCTGGCAAAACGTGCTCGTGCATGATTTCCCCATAGGAATCAATGGGACAGAGCCGGCTGAAAAAAACCTAACACCTGCAAAAAAGCAGCGTAAAGCTCCTAACGCAGCCCCATTGATTCGTATGGGGAAAGAAAATTTACGTTTACACCTGTTGTATTTTATGAACACACCTAACTTTAATATCAGACTGTTATTTCCATGGACATTAATGGATATTCAAAGGCTAAGGGACATTTGTCTACAACATCAAGGACTTAAAGGGTTAAATGCAGATTAAGAACAGCATTGGTGATTCTGACCTACAGTTACCAGCTTCTTTCCGTTCAGAGGTGACAAGACAAGTTTGGGAAAAAAACAGTTGGAGATCTGAGCAAACTCTCTATCAAAACAATGCCTCAAAAGAAGAAAAGAATTCACAAACACATTTTACAACCCTTACAAACAGCATCTCACAGGTGGTGTCATAAACTACAAGGCCCTGATTTTATCTCAGTTCCTATCACCAATAGCCTAAGGACGTCACATTCTACCCCCCTGATCTAATGATGTCATCTGGTCTCTGAAGAATTTACAGCTGAGTGTGGGCTGGACTGTGTGAAATAATAAATGACTATATAAGTTAGTTGCCATTGTAGGCTAAGCTAAGCTCTCTTCTCACTCACCTCTCCCCTTCCATCTCTCTCTCTCCCCTTTTCCACCTTACCTTTCCTCCCCTTACATTAGTCAGTAACTTGTTTCTATGTAAATACTTATTTTCTGTCTAATAAAAGATATAATTTCTTAAAGCAGCGTCCTGATTTCCTAAGATAAAGGTAATATTAGTGAGGAAACAGTAACTAAAAGTTAGCAGATTCTACAACACCTAACACCCTAACATGAACCCCGAGTCTAAACACCCCTAATCTTACACTTATTAACCCCTAATCTGCCGCTCCGGACACCACCGCCACCTACATTATACTTATGAGCCCCTAATCTGCTGCCCCCAAAATCGCCGCAACCTACATTTTATTTATTAACCCCTAATCTGCTGTCCCCAATGTTGCCGCAACCTAACTACACTTATTAACCCCTAATCTGCCGCCCCCAACGTCGCCGCCACTATAATAAAGTTATTAACCCCTAAACCTAAGTCTAACCCTAACCCCCCTAACTTAAATATAATTTAAATAAATCTAAATAAAATTACTACAATTAACTAAATAATTCCTATGTAAAACTAAATACTTACCTATAAAATAAACCCTAAGCTAGCTACAATATAACTAATAGTTACATTGTAGCTAGTTTAGGATTTATTTTTATTTTACAGGCAACTTTGTATTTATTTTAACTAGGTAGAATAGTTACTAAATAGTTATTAACTATTTACTAACTACCTAGCTAAAATAAATACAAAAGTACCTGTAAAATAAAACCTAACCGAAGTTACAATTACACCTAACACTACACTATAATTAAATTAATTCCCTACATTAAATTAAATTAATTACAATTAAATAAAATAAACTAAAGTACAAAAATCCCCCACTAAATTACAGAAAATAATAAAATAATTCCAAGTTTTTTAAACTAATTACACCTAATCTACTCCCCCTAATAAAATAAAAAAGCCCCCCAAAACAATAAAAATCCCTACCCTACTCTAAACTACAAATAGCCCTTAAAAGGGCCTTTTGCGGGGCATTGCCCCAAAGTAATCAGCTCTTTTACAAGTAAAAAAAAATACAATACCCCCCCAACATTAAAACCCACACACCCAACCCTACTCTAAAACCCACCCAATCCCCCCTTAATAAAACCTAACACTAACCCCTTGAAGATAACCCTACCTTGAGACGTCTTCACCCAACCGGGCAGAAGTGGTCCTCCAGACGGGCAGAAGTCTTCATCCAAGCCGGGAAGAAGAGGTCCTCCAGACGGGCAGAAGTCTTCATCAAGACGGCATCTTCTATCTTCATCCATCCGGAGCGGAGCGGGTCCATCTTCAAGACATCCTACGCGGAGCATCCTCTTCTGTCTTCATCCGACGACTAAATGATGGTACCTTTAAGTGACGTCATCCAAGATTCTATCAGCCAATCGGAATTAAGGTAGAAAACATCCTATTGGCTGATCCAATGAGCCAATAGGATTGAGCTTGCATTCTATTGGCTGATTGGAACAGCCAATAGAATGCGGGATCAATCCTATTTGCTGATTGGATCAGCCAATAGGATTTTTTCTACCTTAATTCCGATTGGCTGATAGAATTCTATCAGCCAATCGGAATTGAAGGGACGCCATCTTGGATGATGTCACTTAAAGGTACCGTCATTTAGTCGTCGGATGAAGACAGAAGAGGATGCTCCGCGTCGGATGTCTTGAAAATGGACCCGCTCCGCTCCGGATGGATGAAGATAGAAGATGCCGCCTGGATGAAGACTTCTGCACATCTGGAGGACCTCTTCTTCCCGGCTTGGATGAAGAATTCTGCCCGTCTGGAGGACCACTTCTGCCCGGTTGGGTGAAGACGTCTCAAGGTAGGGTGATCTTCAAGGGGTTAGTGTTAGGTCTTATTAAGGGGGGCTTGGGTGGGTTTTAGAGTAGGGTTGGGTGTGTGGGTGGTGGGTTTTAATGTTGGGGGGTATTGTATTTTTTTTACTTGTAAGAGAGCTGATTACTTTGGGGCAATGCCCCGCAAAAGGCCCTTTTAAGGGTATTTGTAATTTAGTGTAGGGTAGGGATTTTTATTATTTTGGGGGGCTTTTTTATTTTTTTAGGGGGATTAGATCAGGCGTAATTAGTTTAAAAAACTTGTAATTATTTTATTATTTTCTGTAATTTAGTGTTTTTTTCCCCATACTTTAGATTATTGTATTTAACTGTAGTTAGTTTAGGTAATTAATTTAATTGTAGTGTAGTGTTAGGTGTAATTGTAACTTAGGTTAGGATTTATTTTACAGGTAAATTTGTATTTATTTTAGCTAGGTAGTTAGTAAATAGTTAATAACTATTTAATAACTATTGTACCTAGTTAAAATAAATACAAAGTTGCCTGTAAAATAAAAATAAATCCTAAGCTAGCTACAATGTAACTATTAGTTATATTGTAGCTAGCTTAGGGTTTATTTTATAGGTAAGTATTTAGTTTTAAATAGGATTAATTTAGTTAATTATAGTAATTTTATTTAGATTTATTAAAATTATATTTAAGTTAGGGGGGTGTTAGGGTTAGGGATAGAGTTAGATTTAGGGGTTAATACATTTAATATAGTGGCGGCGACGTTGGGGGCGGCAGATTATGGGTTAATAAAATGTAACTAGTGTTTGCGAGGCAGGAGTGCGGCGGTTTAAGGGTTAATACATTTATTATAGTGGTGGCGATCTCCGGTTTGGCAGATTAGGGGTTACAATTTTTATTATAGTGTTTCCGAGTTGGGGGGGCCTCGGTTTAGGGGTTAATAGGTAGTTTATGGGTGTTAGTGTACTTTTTAGCACTTTAGTTAAGAGTTTTATGTTACGGCGTTAGCCCATAAAACTCTTAACTACTGACTTTTAAATGCGGTACCAGTCTTGACAGGAGAGGGTGTACCGCTCACTTTTAGGAAGACTCGTAATACCGGCGTTAGGAAAATCCCATTGAAAATATAGGATACGCAATTGACGTAAGTGGATTTGCAGTATTTTAGAGTCTGGCCAAAAAAGTGAGTGGTACACCTGTACCTGCAAGACTCGTAATACCAGCGGGCGTTAAAAAGCAGTGTTAGGACCTCTCAACGCTGCTTTTTAAACCTAACGCAAGACTCGTAATCTAGCCGTATATATTTTTGTTACGTAGACAACTCAAGGTATTGATCTAGGACCATTTTGCTATATTTGATGCAACCATTTTGCTGCCAAATGCGATCATATAAAAAAATTGTTTTACTTTTTCACAAACTTTGGGTTTCTCACTGAAATTCTTTACATACCGCTTGCTTTCCCCTTTGTTTGGAAATAGCAGACATTTCTGGCTTTGCATTGTTTTTTTAGTAAAAGGGGTTAAGGGGTTAATTAGCTGGTAAGGGAGATAGTATTGCAATGTAGGTACCACCCTGATCCCTTTCAAACAGCTCTCTTCCCCCGACGCACCCCCATTCCCACAATCTTAGGTACTGGCCGACAGTCTGCCAGTATCCAGTTTAGGCCTTTTTTGTTTTTTTATTATTATTTTTCTCCAGTGTAATGATCTCTCCTCAAGCCTCCCACCTCCCTGATCCCTCTCAATAGTGGCAGCCATCTTTGGTGCTGGCAGATGTCTGCCAGTACCTAATTTATATATAATATTTATTGTTTTTAATTATATATTTTTTTCTGTAGTGTAGTGGTCCCCCCACCTCCCCCCAATCATTACCTAGGGTGCTCCCACCCACCCACACCAATTTTTCTGTAGTGCAGTGCCTCATCCTTCCCTCTCTCCCTTCAAAATATTTATTTTCTGCAGTGTAGGGTCCCTCCCACTGCCTCCACCACTGGGCTGCCCACCCGCCTCCCACCGGCACCAATGGTTTATCGTTACAGACAGTGACACAGACCTATGTCTGTAACAATCTGGCAACCTGCCTTTATATGGTAATAGGGTTGCCAGGTGTCCGGTATTGGTATTTCTGTTAACTTTCCGGTATAATTTATAGAAAAAAAACTTATAAGCAAATATTCATTTATACTGGTCCTTAAGCGGCAATGGAAAAACTTGTAGAGGAGCAGTCTGATTCCAAGCTTCCCTCTGACATGTCAGTAAGCAGTCATGTGACGTCACCCAGTGCAGCGCGGGTGCTCTGCTTTGAAATCCTGCAAGGGAGTAAGTCAGGCAGCCTGGCTGTCAGTGAGGGGCATGATTTAAAACTTGCAGCCTGACAGACTTTAGGAGCCAGCCATGGAAATCAATAGTTGACACTTCACAGATCATAAAGGTTAGTGAGAGAGTGACACACACACACATATATATATATATATATATATATATATATATATATACACACACACATATTTCAGTTATTGATTTCACTTGCAGTAGACTGTATATGTCGATATATTCTGTTTATAAAAATAAAAAATAATTTGTCTGCATTTTTTTTTTTTTTTTCTACTGCAAGAAGCCCTGGCTGAAGTTATAGAATGTTTTATCATTTTAGTTATGTATATATAATATACATATTACGTATCCAGCGCTACGGAATTTGGCGGTGCTATACAAATAAATGATAATAATAATAATAATAATATACTTACTGTATAAGCAATCCCATTGTGACATCATGAAGATTATTTTGATACCAAATATGACATGTCTGTCATATTTGATCACCTAGTAACATTAAAGTGATTATACATGTCTTAAATGGGCAGTCTACCCCAAATGTTTAAAAAGATAGATAATCCCTTTATTACCCATTCCCCAGTTTTGCACTGCCAACATAGTTATATAAAAAAGAAATGCTACATAGTAACATAGTAGATGAGGTTAAAAAAAGACCGAATGTCCATCGAGTTCAACCTATACAAATCTAAAATATATACAAAAAGCTCCAGTTAAGATTAAATAATCCCACTAAAAGGTGACCCATTTAATACTAGCAATCATATCCATGAATTTTGTTTATAGACAGAAATGTATCCAAATAATTTTTAAATGTATCTAGGGTATTGGCATTCACTACCTCCTTTGGTAATGAGTTCCAAAATTTTATTGCTCTTACAGTGAAAAAACGTTTCCGTTGCAGGAGATTAAATCTCCTTTCCTCCAACCTTAAATTGTGACCTCTGGTCACAAACAATTTTCTTGGAATAAACAGCGCTTCTGCGATCTTTGTATATGGGCCTTGAATATATTTATATAAAGTAATCATGTCACCTCTTAAGCGCCTTTTTTCTAAAGAAAACAGACCCAGTTTGGCTAGCCTCTCCTCATAGGTTAAATTCTCCAATCCCCTTATTAGCTTTGTGGCCCTTCTCTGAACTTTTTCTAGTTCTGCAATATCTTTTTTGCTATCGGTCCCCAGAACTGCACTCCATACTCATGGTGAGGTCTTACCAGGGCTTTATATAGTGACAGAATTATGCTTTCCTCCCTTGAGTCAATGGCCTCTAGTTAACAATGTCTGTCGGACCTGATCCGACAGTGCGGATCAGGTCCGACAGACATCGCTGAATAAGGCGAGCAATACGCTTGCCGTATTCAGCATTGCACCAGCAGCTCACAAGAGCTGCTGGTGCAATGCTGCCCCCTGCAGACTTGTGGCCAATAGGCCGCCAGCATGGGGGTGTCAATCAACCCGATCATACTCGATCGGGTTGATTTACGGCGATGTCTGTCCGCCTGCTCAGAGCAGGCAGACAGGTTATGGAGCAGCGGTCTTTGTGACCGCTGCTTCATAACTACTGTTTCTGGCGAGCCTGCAGGCTCGCCAGAAACACGGGACATCAAGCTCCATTCGGAGCTTGATAAATATGCCCCAATGCCTCTTTTAATACATGCTAGTATCTTATTAGCCTTTGAAGCTGCTGTCCTGCATTGTGCACCCATCTTTAGCTTGTTATCTATTACTACTCCCAAATCCCTTTCCTCCTGTGTTTGGCTAAGTCTTGTCCCATTTAAATAATACGTTGCCTGCTTATTTTTACTTCCAAAATATAGAACCTTGCATTTTCCCATATTAAATCTCATTTTCCATTTACCTGCCCATACTTGCCCATTTCGTCCTGCTCTGACCTAATGACCTTACTTAACTTAGTATCATCTGCAAAAATAGAGATGTCCTATTTAATCCTAGCTCCAAGTCATTTATAAAAATATTAAAAAGAATAGGGCCCAGCACTGATCCCTGGGGTACTCCACTGATTACCTTTGTCCAATCTGAGTATGATCCATTTACTACTACTCGTTGCTCCCCATCTTTTATCCAGTTATTTATCCACAAACTAACATTTTTAGCTATTCCCAGTCCCTTAATTTTGTGCATTTTGTGCACTGTATCAAACGCCTTTGCAAAATCTAAGTATATCACATCAACTGATTCCCCTTTATCTATATTTTTACTTACTTCCTCATAGAATCTAATTAGATTAGTTTGACATGATCTATTTCTCATAAAACCATGCTGATTAGAACTCATAATCTTGTTTACACGAATATGCTCATCAATATAATCCCTTCAAATATCTTCCCCACTATTGATGTCAGACTAACTGGTCTATAGCTTCCTGGATCATCCCTACTTCCCTTTTTGAAGAGTGGCACCACATCAGCTTTACGTCAATCCTTGGGTACCATGCCTGAGGATAATGAGTCTTGAAAAATTAAGAGTAGAAGTTTGTCTATAACAGTGCTAATTTCCCTCAACACCCTTGGGTGTATTCCATCTGGGCCTGTAGTTTTATTTACCTTAATATTATCCAATTTGTTCCTGATATCCTCTATACATAACCCAATTAATGGTATGGGCTGTGATGTTCTATTTTGTTCCAAAGTATCATCCAATGGTTCCTCTCTTGTGTATACTGAAGAAAAAAACTGGTTTAGTATCTCAGCCTTCTCCTTGTCACTGTTAATCATGCTACCCTCCCCGCATTTTAATGTACCTATATTGTCTTTCTTAGATTTTTTGCTATTTATGTACTTAAAGAATCTTTTAGGGTTAAATTTAGAATCCTTTGCAATTAATTTTATATTTTCAATTTTGGCTAATTTGATTGCTTTTTTGCATGCTTTGTTACATTCCTTATAAATATGGAATTTTGAGTCTGTACTATTTTCTTTGAATAATTTAAATGCCCTACGTTTTTTCCTAATTTCTCTTAACACATTTATATTCAGCCACATTGCCTTAGATTTTTTATTTTTATTTTTATAACCATATGGTATTTGTTGATATGTATATTTATTTAACAAAGTTTTAAATGTTATCCATTTACCCTCTGTATTTTTATTAGAGAATACTTTGTCCTAATTTATGTTATTTAATGATTTCCTTAAATCGTTGAATTTTGCTTTCTTAAAATTAAAAGTCTTGGTTAAACCTTTAAGACACTGCTTAAGCTTATGAAGAGATTTCAAATGTGACCATGTTATGATCACTGTTACCCAAATGTTCTTTGACTTCTATGTTTGATATTATATCTGTATTATTTGATAGCACTAAATCCAATATAGCGTTACTCCTAGTTGGCTCCTAGTAATAAACAAGAAGGAACCATTGCCCATACATTGAATACTCTACAGTAGGTATTTTGGAACACATTAACAGGAAATAAATGTTATAGTACAGTGTCCCTTTAAGTACGCCAGCATCTGTTCTCCATAACATCCCATTATCACAGCTGATCTCACCATAAAGGGACATTAAACAATAAACATAAACAAGTGCAAGTAGTGTGCCGTGTTCTACTTGCGCTGCTACTGCAATACACCGGATATATACACAGGCTGCCAAGTGTGTGCCTAAGTATGCACACTCTTATTATTCAGCCGCAGCGCACTCTTGTTATTCAGCCGCAGCACACTCTTGTTATTCAGCCGCAGCACACTCTTGTTATTCAGCCGCAGCGCACTCTTGTTAATCAGCCACAGCGCACTCTTGTTATTAAGCTGCAGCGCACTCTATTAAGCCGCAGCGCACTCTTGTTAATCAGCCGCAGCGCACTCTTGTTATTCAGCTGCAGCACACTCTTGTTATTCAGCCGCAGCGCACTCTTGTTAATTAGCCGCAGCGCACTCTTGTTATTCAGCCGCAGCGCACTCTTGTTAATCAGCCGCAGGACACTCTTGTTATTCAGCCGCAGCGCACTCTTGTTATTCAGCCGCAGCACACTCTTGTTATTCAGCCACAGCACACTCTTGTTATTCAGCCGCAGCGCACTCTTGTTATTCAGCCACAGCACACTCTTGTTATTCAGCCGCAGCACACTCTTGGTAATCAGCCGCAGCGCACTCTTGTTATTCAGCCGCAGCACACTCTTGTTATTCAGCCACAGCGCACTCTTGTTATTCAGCCGCAGCGCACTCTTGTTATTGAGCCATAGCGCACACACAAAGTGCACCAGCTGTACAAACAATGTCCTGTAAATAGAATTGTCACTTTAGCTGGATTACCTTTATTTTTTAATTAATTATCGGCATAAATAGAAATAGTACTGTAAATGTGAGCGCAACATAAACTTACTATTGTTGTTTATTTTTGAATGTCCTGTGAAGTAAGGTTAGAGCTTAAAGCACCACTAAATGCAGTAGAATTACATAATTAACAAGTACATAATAAAAAGACAATGCAATAACTTTTTTCTCCTATTTTCCGGCCCCCTGTATCATGTGACAGACATCAGTCAATCACAGACTAGTATACATATACCGTGTGAGCTTGTGCACATGCTCAGTAAGATCTTGTTCCCCAGAAAGTGTGAATATAAAAATTTGATAATGTAAGTAAATTGGAAAGTGTCTTAAAACTGCTGCTCTATCTGAATCATAAAAGTTTATTTTGACTTGAGTGTCCCTTTAAGTTAAAGGCACATGAACACCCCAAATTGTTCTTTCATGATTCAGATAGAGCTTGTAATGTAAAACAAATGTCTAATTAACTTATGTTGTCATATTTGCTTCATTCTCTTGGTATCCTTTGTTGAAGGAATCAGCAGCTAGCTCCCAGTAGTGCATTACTTCTGAGCCTACCTAGGTATGCTTTTCAACAAAGAATACCAAGAGAACAAAACACATGAGACAATAAAAGTAAATTGGAAAGTTGTTTAACATTGTGTGTTCTATCTGAGTCATGAAAGTTTACTGTCACTTTAATTCTTCAGATGACAGACAGAAAGCATTTAATTGCAGACCTCTTTGGGGTCCAAGGGGTTAACTGGCATTTCCCTGCCCTGCGACATTCCTGCATAGGTGACATTTCAGTGGTCATAGCCCAGGGGGGACATTCACCAAGACAAGCTGAAGGTGTTAAAAAGCTCTGGATATCGTCTTCTGAGTGCTTGTAAAGCAGAACTGCCACTAATAAACTTTATTTACATGCAGAGGAGGTGTTGGCCCTGCCCAGCAGTTAAAGGGTTACCCTCACATCTTGCTGGGCTTGTTCTGGTTCCGTGGAGTCAGGTGGAAGCCGGAGACAACATGCTGAGGCGTGTGACAGTAGCACCTAACCCCACCCTATAATTCCCTGACGCTCTCCTCCACGCCTCAGTGTTTGCTTATTTCCATTGGAATGTCATTTTACCCTACGTGTTAAAGGGACAGTCTTGTACAACATAAAATGCTCTATTTTATTAGTGTGTTTTATTTCATTCTCCCCCAAATTACTATCAGCTAGATTACAAGTTGTGCGTTCGTGTTTTAACGCTGAAAAAATGGTAATTTCAGCGTTAAAACAGCACCGCAGCCATTACAAGTCTTGTCGATATAGGTCTTAATCCCTTCTCCCTCTCGCTCCCCTGAATCTCCCTCTTTTGGGGTCTGACTCCCCCTCACTACCCTGGATCTTCCTCTTTGGGGGTCTGACTCCCTCTCGCTCCCCTGAATCTCCTTCTTTTGGAGTCTGACTACCTCTCGCTCCCCTGGATCTCCCTCTTTTGAGGTCTGACTCCCTCTCACTCTCCTGAATCTCCCTCTTTTGGGGTCTGACTCCCTCTCAGTCCCCTGTATCTCCCTCTTTGGGGGTCTGACTCCCTCTCACTCCCCTGGATCTCCCTCTTTGGGGGTCTGACTCCCTCTCAGTCCCCTGGATCTCCCTCTTTGGGGGTCATACTCCCTCTCGCTCCCCTGGATCTCCCTCTTTGGGGGTCTGACTCCCTCTCGCTCCCCTGAATCTCCCTCTTTGGGGGTCTGACTCCCTCTCATTACCCTGGATCTCCCTCTTTTGAGGTCTGACTCCCTCTCACTCCCCTGGATCTCCCTCTTTTGGGGTCTGACTCCCTCTCAGTCCCCTGTATCTCCCTCTTTGGGGGTCTGACTCCCTCTCACTCCCCTGGATCTCCCTCTTTGGGGGTCTGACTCCCTCTCAGTCCCCTGGATCTCCCTCTTTGGGGGTCATACTCCCTCTCGCTCCCCTGGATCTCCCTCTTTGGGGGTCTGACTCCCTCTCGCTCCCCTGAATCTCCCTCTTTGGGGGTCTGACTCCCTCTCATTACCCTGGATCTCCCTCTTTTGAGGTCTGACTCCCTCTCACTCCCCTGGATCTCCCTCTTTTGGGGTCTGACTACCTCTCGCTCCCCTGTATCTCCCTCTTTTGAGGTCTGACTCCCTCTCACTCCCCTGGATCTCCCTCTTTTGAGGTCTGACTCCCTCTCACTCCCCTGGATCTCCCTCTTTTGAGGTCTGACTCCCTCTCGCTCCCCTGTATCTCCCTCTTTGGGAGTCTTACTACCTCTCGCTCCCCTGAATCTCCCTCTTTTGGGGTCTGACTCCCTCTCGCTCCCCTGAATCTCCCTCTTTTGGGGTCTGACTACCTCTCGCTCCCCTGGATAACCCTCTTTTGAGGTCTGACTCCCTCTCACTCCCCTGAATCTCCCTCTTTTGGGATCTGACTCCCTCTCAGTCCCCTGGATCTCCCTCTTTGGGGGTCTGACTCCCTCTCACTCCCTTGGATCTCCCTCTTTGGGGGTCTGACTCCCTCTCAGTCCCCTGGATCTCCCTCTTTGGGGGTCTGACTCCCTCTCACTCCCCTGGATCTCCTTCTTTGGGGGTCTGACTCCCTCTCGCTCCCCTGAATCTCCCTCTTTGGGGGTCTGACTCCCTCTCACTCCCCTGGATCTCCCTCTTTTGAAGTCTGACTCCCTCTCACTCCCCTGGATCTCCCTCTTTTGGGGTCTGACTACCTCTTGCTCCCCTGGATCTCCCTCTTTTGAGGTCTGACTCCCTCTCACTCCCCTGAATCTCCCTCTTTTGAGGTCTGACTCCCTCTCTCTCCCCTGAATCTCCCTCTTTTGAAGTCTGACTCCCTCTCACTCCCCTGGATCGCCCTCTTTTGAGGTCTGACTCCCTCTCACTCCCCTGGATCTCCCTCTTTTGAGGTATGACTCCCTCTCACTCCCCTGGATATCCTTCTTTTGAGGTCTGCTTCCTCTCACTCCCCTGGATCTTTCTCTTTGGGGGTCTGACTCCCTCTCGCTCCCCTGGATCTCCCTCTTTGGGGGTCTGACTCCCTCTCACTACCCTGAATCTCCCTCTTTTGAGGTCTGACTCCCTCTCACTCCCCTGGATCTCCCTCTTTTGAAGTCTGACTCCCTCTCACTCCCCTGGATCTCCCTCTTTTGAGGTCTGACTCCCTCTCACTCCCCTGGATCTCCCTCTTTGGGGGTCTGACTCCCTATCACTCCCCTGGATCTCCCTCTTTTGAGGTCTGACTCCCTCTCACTCCCCTGAATCTCCCTCTTTTGAGGTATGACTCCCTCTCACTCCCCTGGATATCCTTCTTTTGAGGTCTGACTCCCTCTCACTCCCCTGGATCTTTCTCTTTGGGGGTCTGACTCCCTCTCGCTCCCCTGGATCTCCCTCTTTTGAGGTCTGACTCCCTCTCGCTCCCCTGGATCTCCCTCTTTTGAGGTCTGACTCCCTCCTCCTTTTGTTTTTGACTGATAGAATGTTTAGTAACTGAAGTCATGCGGATAAAAATAAAATTGTCATTTAAATATGCACTTACTTTCCGATGACAGTTATGGGGTAGTTAGTGCAAAAATGCCCCTGAATATTCCGGTGGCTGGGCCTAGTGGGAGCATCGTGGGTAGCGAGTCCTTACCTGCTCCGGTTACACTTACCGGTGAAGCAGTGTCCACGGCCGTTGCGCTGTTGCACTCCCTTGCGACGGTTCTTTCCGGCAGTGGTTCTTCTTCTCCTGGCGTCGGGTCCCCCTCTCCGGTGCGTCGCTTACCAGCGTTGGATCCGTCGTCCACGCAGGCCTCCATGCCTGTACCGGGTGACGTCACTTGCGGTTTGGCTGTTTCCGGTGACGTCACTTCCGGTGACGTCACTTCCGGAAACGCATTGTCGTCACCTCCGGGGTACACAGGTAAGAGAGGAGTACCTCGGGGGGGGCGAAGCCCGCAGGGGGGGGGGTCGCAGCATGCCACAAGTACACAGCGCACGCATGGGGGCACTGTAGTGGCGTCCTCAGGGCGCGGTAGGCAGCAGCATGAGGGCTCACATGAGCAGGCCGCAGGCCTGACTGGGGGTACGCTGGTATCTGCGAGTGCGCAACAAGGGGGCAATCTGGTTATTGAGGCACAGGCAACAGGGGCGCCATCAGCCATAAGTGCGTCACAGGGTGATTCTGGCATTTATGAGCAGGCCGCAGGCCTGACAGGGGGCACGCCAGTAGCGCAACAGGTAGTAGGGCCTCAGGCCGTAACTGGGCATGCGGCGGGCAAACGACGTGCCGCGAGTAGGTCGTGGCCTAGTAGGCGCCGCAGTAACACATCGCACAGAACCTGCAGCACATCGCAGGGTGCGCACGTGTCGCCCACGGGTGTGGCCCTTAGCGGGGCTCTCCCGGGTGTGGTTACTAGGGCTTCTGCTAAGAAAGCTCCGGTCTAACATCCAGTTTATGTCAGGGCGTTCCAGTTGCTCCAGAACAGGGCTTGGGCAGACAGGTCCAGTTTGCAGATGCTGTTTTGGAGGCGCATGTGGGTAGTGTGACTGGCAATGTGAGGTCTAAATGTGGCATAGAGCGTAGGAGTCCTAGTCCAATGGGGAGTGATGATGATGACGTTATTGGTGGGCCTTCATCCCCTTCCCTTGGTACTCCTCTCTCGCATTTTTCTTTCCAGACTACTATGGAGCCCAGAAATGCCTTGATGCCCCTGCAGGCTAGTGCCAGTGTTGATGAGAGGGAGGAGCAGACCCAGGAACAGCCATCCACATCTTCAGGTCCTCTGCCGGTGCAGCGCCTCATGGGAGCTGGTAAGCACAGTGACTTTTGAACGTAGGGGTTTTAGTTCATCCTTGGATGATTCGGGGTCTGAGAGTGATAGGTCCCTGGGGTTAGAGGCTAAGGGGCAGAAGAGGATGTATAGGATGGTAAAATGGCTAGTTGAAGAAAGGAAGTCTATGGGTGTACCCCTCCCCCCTGGTTCATCCCGCATGGAACCCCCTGTTCCTCTGCCGACACCTCCCCCGCCAACAGGCTTAGTTAGCCCGGTGGCGGTGAATAGGCGTAGGGCAGCTATGCATGGGGACACGGATACGTGGCCCGCATTTAGTCTGCACGAACATCTTAAATCCAAGATGGTTCGGCAGATTCAGGAGGGAAAGTACGTGCATATGTTCCAGCTTTCTGCAGAGGCGTATCGCCAGAAGGAAATGGCGGATGACGGCACGGGCCCCAAGAAATTTAAAAGGCCCGACTCCTATGAGGAGTGGCGCAAGTTCTTCCGCGTGTATGCATCCTGTTACATTTCCAAATTCCCTGACCAAGCCTTGAACATCCAGAAATATCAGGATTCTATAGAAACGGTGTTTGAGAAGTACAGAGAAGGGGCTTGGCGGGATTACGATGCAGCCTTTCGTAGGAAGATGGTTGGTAACCCTCTCCTTACTTTTGGCGATGTTGACTCGCGGTTGTGGGCGCAATTAGGCCCTGAAAAACAGGTGGCTCCTGTGCAGGCCTCCGGTGGGTTGGTGGGCGTCAAAGCCTCACAAAGCTCTCGACGGCGGCCCACAGGTGTGTGCTGGCGTTTCCAGGACAAGCTTTGTTCCAGGGGAACGGCATGTGCATTTCGTCACGCCTGTAGGCACTGCGGGGGCGGCCACTTGGGTTCCGAGTGTACTAGGCCTCAGGACTCAAGTCGTCCCCAAGAGAGACCAGGCGCTGGTCCCAAATCTTTCGCTGCAGGAAAGGGCGGTCACCCCGCTGAGGGTGGCCGTAATTGAGAAATGGCTACTTCTTTATCCGTTTAAAGAGGCCGCCGTTCTACTTCTACTTCTTTATCCGTTTAAAGAGGCCGCCGTTCTACTTAGAGATGGGCTCCGACGTGGATTTGTTATTCCCGTCGGTTTGCATGTGGTGGGTTCCTCAACTCATAGGAACCTAAAATCTGCATATCAGTTCCCCTGGGGTTTTAAGGGACAAACTTAATAAGGAAATAGCGTTGGGTCGCATGGCGGGACCCTTCGGGGAGATTCCGAGGTTGGTTGTTTCCCCGTCAGGGGTAGTCCCGAAGAAGGAGCCGGGTAAGTTTCGGCTCATTCAGCACCTGTCTTTTCTGAAAGGTCGTTCGGTTAATGACGCTATCCCTCCGGAGCTTAGCTCAGTTTTCTACCAGTCCTTCGATGAAGCGATAGGGCTGGTTCGCAGGGCGGGGGCCGGGGGCCTGTATGGCCAAACTGGATGTAGAATCCGCGTTTCGGCTCCTACCGATTCACCCCTCCTCTTTTAGGCTTAAGGGGTGTTGTTTTGAAGGCAAGTATTACGTGGACAAATGCTTGCCCATGGGCTGCTCAATTTCTTGTACATACTTCGAAGCTTTCAGTAGCTTCTTGCACTGGGCCATTGCGGCGGTTTCCGGATTTGATGGCCTAGCACACTATTTAGACGATTTTTTGCTCGTCGGTCGTGCAGGTTCTCTTGAGTGCGCTTTCTTGATGAAAGTGACTAGGCTGCTGATGGGCAGGATGGGAGTTCCTCTGACAGAGGGCAAAACCCAGGGCCCTTGTACGTGCCTTACTTTTCTGGGCATTGAAATTGATTCCGCAGCAGGGCAGTGCCGTTTGCCGCGGGATAAAGTGGTGCGTATGCTGGAGGCAGTACGCGCCATGAGATCGGAGCAGTATCGCTCCGTGAAGGATCTTCAAACTCTGCTGGGTTTGCTTCATTTTGCGGGTAGGATTATTCCTATGGGAAGGATATTCCTCCGCCGGATGGAGCGGCAGTTATGCGGCGAGAGGTCGCAGACGCGACGGTTCCGGGTGTCTCCCGATATGTTGGATGGCCTTCAGGTTTGGGAGGAGTTTCTAACCCACTTTAATGGGGTTTGCCTGTGGCGGGAGGTTGTTCCTTCCAACACAGTGATTCAGCTGTTTACGGATGCTGCCGGGTCTCACGGGTACGGGGCTTTCTTGTCCGGGCAATGGAGTGCTGGCGCGTGGCCTAGCACGTGGGTGGACAAAGGGCTGGTTCAGAACCTATGCCTTTTGGAACTGTTTCCCATCATGGTTGCCCTTGAAATCTGGGGCACCCAGCTTCGGGATCGGCAGGTGAAATCGGGATCGGGAGGTGATTTTCTGGACTGATAACATGAGCGTTGTTTTCGCTATTAACAAGCTCTCGTCTGGTTCACTTCCGGTAGTGCGATATTTGAGGCTATTGGTGTTGAGGTGTCTGCATCTGAATATTGTGTTCCGTGCTAGACATGTCCCGGGCGTTCAGAATAGGTTTGCGGATGCGCTTTCCCATTTTCAATGGGAAGCCTTCTATGCGTTGGTTCCTCATGCGGATACTAACGGATCGCCTTGTCCTGATTACTTATGGCAGGTGGCGCTGGATGGGGACCTTTGATCGCGATGGTCCGGTCTTCGCTCGCCCTGTCCACTTGGACAACCTATGTAAAGCATTGGACAGAATGGATCGCCTTCTGTGACTCAAGGGGCCGTCCTTCCTGCGACGGCGACCAATGGGGCCTTCTTGAATGGATTACCGAACTTAAAGGTAATGGGGTTTTGAAGACGGCGGTTTGGTCTCGGCTCACCGCCGTGTCCTTTTTCGGCAAACTATATGGCCTCTCTGACTACTCTAGGACCTTCCTGGTTAGGCAGGTCCTGAGGGTTTGGGGGCGTATGGTGCCCAAAAACAAGGGATGTTAGGGAGCCGGTCACCATTGAACATTTGGTAGTGTTATGTCAAGCCTTGCCGGCGGTGTGTTCATCTGCCTATGAGGCCACCCTGTTTTCGGCCGCCTTTGGGTTGGCCTTTCACGGGGCACTCAGAGTGGGGGAAATGGTCCCCCCCTCGAAGAACAAGCCTGGAGGCCTTCTGAATTCCTACGTCAAGAACGACGAGTCGTCGATTCTTGTTTTCTTTCCCAGATCCAAAACTGACCAAGAGGGGAGAGGAGCATGGTTGTCTTTGCCGGCCCATGAAGGGTCAGTCTTTTGCCCTGTCAGACTTATCAAAGCCTACATGGACGTGCATCCGGAGGGCTCCTCACAGTTCCTGGATGGATCCCCGTTGACGAGGTTCCAGTTTCAGAGAGTATTGGGCTGGGCGGCATCTCGAGTCGGCCTTGACCCAAGGGTCATCGCTCCTCATTCATTCAGAGTGGGAGCAGCTACTACTGCCGCGAGTTTAGGTTGGTCTGCTGACCACATTAGGGCTCTGGGGAGATGGAGGTCTAAAAGGTATTTATTGTATGTTAGGCCTTTGACTGTTTGATTGATGTTTCATTGTTACAGTGTTCCATGGTTAACTTTTTATTTCTTTTTAGGGCCGAGGAGCGGTCCACTGAGGTTTTGGATTACGGGTCACTCATACATCCACTGGGCGGAGCTGCGGGCGATTGCAAGACCTGATGGGCGTCAGCTGGGGTTCCCCTCATCCCGTGTCACCGTTAGATGGTTGGGGCGTAGGGGTCTTACGTGGCAGGCTCTGTCTGAGTTACTGCAAGGGGCGTTGCGCAGGTGGGAGAAACCCCATGTACTAATCATTCACGCCGGAGGGAATGATATGGGGCTCCTGCTGTGCAAGCAGCTCAGTGCAGTCATTCAATCGGATCTGCGCACGTTTCAGGCTTGGGTCCCTCAAGTAAGGATAGGGTGGTCCAATATTATCCCCAGGATAGAGTGGCATCACATGCAATCCCACCGCACAGCTTTCCAGGTCTGTAAGAAGATCAATAGGGAGGTTAGGATCTTCTTAGGCCAGTCAGGAGGTTTTGTTATAGAGCATGGGAACATTACAACGGCTGAAAAGAGCCTCTACAGAAGGGACGGGGTGCACCTCTCTGAGAGGGGCATTGACCTGTTCCTCTGTAATTTGAGGCGTGCTATTTTACTACATCTATAGGTGTGGCGGCAAGAGCTGTGCCTGTTGGGCTGTCTCTTGTGGCGGTTGGTCCGCGCTCCGGTTTGCCATCAGAGGTAGAGTGACAGCTGGCCAGGGGAGGGTGATCTCTGCAGGCTCGCGCCTGGGGTCCCTCCCCATTCTAAAGATGCCAAGAACTCCCTAAGCTTCTGCGTGCAGCTGAGCTCCGCTTGTGTGGGCATTCACGGGCGCGGCCCTTCTTCCTAGCGGGGGGTTGCTTACTCGTAGCTAGATTACAGCCACATGTTTTAGCTGGCCCCGTTGAGTCCAGCCGGTTCTCATGTTCTATAATAAATGTGACCCACGGGTCTTTACCTACATACTTGTGTCTGTGTGTTATTTATTCTGAGTTATGAATAAAGTTATTAAGGTTATTATGTTTATGTACATAGTTATGGTTGAGTCAGTTTTATGGCTCTTATTATATTTTATTACAGCAAGCCAGGAGGATAGGGCATTTAATTAATTATGTATGTATGTGTGTGTGTGTCTATGTGAGTATATGCACATGTGCATTCAGTGTGTGGGTATGTGCATGTGTGTGTATATGTGTATGTGTGTCTATGTGAGTATATGTACATGCACATTCAGTGTGTGGGTATGTGTATGTGTGTGTGTATATGTGTGTGTGTGTCTATGTGAGTATATGTACATGCGCATTCAGTGTGTGTGTATATATATGTGTGTGTGTGTCTATGTGAGTATATGTACATGCGCATTCAGTGTGTGTATATATATGTGTGTGTCTATGTGAGTATATGTACATGCGCATTCAGTGTGTGGGTATGTGTGTGTGTGTGTATATGTTTATGTATGTGTATGTGTGTATATATGTGTGCATATGTACATGAGCATTCAGTGTGTGGGTATGTGTGTGTGTATATGTGTATATATTTGTGCGTGTGTCTATGTGAGTATATGTACATGTACATTCAGTGTGTGTGTGTCTGTGAGTATATGTACATGCGCATTCAGTGTGTGGGTATGTGTGTGTGTATATGTTTATGTATGTGTGTGTAGATATGTGTGTGTGTGTGTGTATATATATATATGTGTGTGTGTATGTGTATATATATATATATATATATATGTGTGTGTGTATATATGTGTGTGTATATATATATATATATATATATATATGTGTGTGTGTATATATATATATATATATATATATATATACGTGCGTGTGTATATATATATATATACATATGTGTGTGTGTATATATATATATGTGTGTGTAACAGCCTAAAGATTGCCGCATGAACAAATGAAGGGAGGGAGGGAAGCTGTGAAGACAAGCTGGAAAAGAGGGTTTGGGGCCTGTGAGCTAACTACTTAAAGGGTAAGCTAAACCCCACCCTCACTACTGCAACATTGTTGCCACTTCACAGCAGCACACTCCTAAGGGCCTTAATTATTATGTTCGTTCTGGGCTATGCTGCCCTCCACTGTCTTAATTAATTAAATGCCCTATCCGCCTGGCTTGCTGGAAAAACTTTAATAATAAGAGCCATAAAACTGACTCAACCATAACTATGTACAAAACTGTAATAAATTTAAATAACTTTACATATAACTGTAATAACTTGAAATAAATACACAGACACAGGTGTATGGGAAAAGACCCGTGGGTCACATTTATTGCAGAACCTGAGAACCGGCTGGACTCAACGGGGCCAGCTAAAACATGTGGCGGCAATCTAGTTAGGAGTAAGGAACCCCCTGCTAGGAAGAAGGACCGCGCCCATGAATGCCCACACAAGCGGAGCTCAGCTGCACGCAGAAGCTTAGGGAGTTCTCAGCATCTTTAGAATGGGAGGGACCCCAGGCGCGTGCCTGCAGAGATCACCCTCCCCTGGGCAGCCGTCACTCTACCTCTGATGGCAAACCGGGGCGCGGACCCACCGTCACAAGAGATAGCCCAACAGGCACACCTCTTGCCGCCACACCTATAGATGTAATAATATAGCACGCCTCAAATTTCAGAGGAACAGGTCAATGCCTCTCTCAGAGAGGTGCACCCCGTCCCTTCTGTAGAGGCACCTCTCAGCCGTTGAAATGTTCCCATGCTCTACAACAAACCCTCCTGACTGACCTAAGAAAATCCTAACCTCCCTGTTGATTTTCTTACGGACCTGGAAAGCTGCGCGATGGGATTGCATGTGACGCCACTCTATCCTAGGAATGATATTGGACCATCCTATCCTAACCTGGGGAATCCAAGCCTGGAATGTGTGCAGGTCCAATTGAATCACTGCACTGAGCTGCTTGCACGGCAGGAGCCCCATATCATTCCCCCCGGCGTGGATGATTAGTACATGGGGTTTTTCCCACCTGCGCAAGGCCCCTTGCAGTAAATCAGGCAGAGCTTGCCACGTAAGCCCCCTGCGCCCCAACCAACTAACAGTGACCCGGGAGGAGGGAAACCCTAGCTGACGCCCATCAGGTCTTGCAATCGCCCGCAGCTCCGCCCAGTGGATGTATGAATGCCCCGTAATCAATACCCTCAGTGGACCGCTCCTTGGTCCTAAGAAAAGAAATAAAGGTTAACCGTTGAACACTGAAAACATAACATCATTTAAACAGTCAAAGGCCTAACATATAACAGATACCTTTTTGACCTCCATCTCTCCAGAGCTCTAATATGGTCAGCCAACCAACCTAAACTAGCGGCAGTGGTAGCCGCACCCACTCTGAATGAATGAGGAGCAATGACCCTTGGGTCAAGACCGGCTCGGGATGCTGCCCAGGCCAATACCTTCCGAAACTGGAACCTCAACAGGGATCCATCCTCGTGAACTAGGAACTGTGAGGAGCCTTCAGGATGCACGTCCATATAGGCTTTGATCAGTCTGACCGGGCAACAAACAGACCCTTCGTGGGCCGGCAAAGATAACCATGCTCCTCTCCCCTCTTGGTCGGTTTTAGATCTGGGGATGAAAACCAGAATCGACGACTCATCGTTCCTGACATGGGGATGTAGAAGGCCTCCCATCTTATTCTTAGAGGGCGGGACAATTTCCCCTACCCTGAGTGCCCCGTGAAAAGCCAGCCCAAAAGCGGCTGAAAACAGGGTAGCTTCATAGGCGGATGAACAAACCGCCGGCAAAGCCTGGCACAATACTACCAAACGTTCAATGGTAACTGGTTCCCTAACATCCCTAGTTCTGGGCACCATATGCCCCCAGCCCCTAAGTACCTGCCTAACCAGGAAGGTTCTCGAGGAGTCTGAGAGTCCATACAGTTTGCAGAAAAAGGACACCGCCGCTAGGCGTGACCCAACCGCACTCTTTGAAACCCCATTACCTTTAAGTTCGGTAATCCATTCAAGCAAGCCCCACTGGTCACCGTCACAGGAAGGATGGCCCCTTGAGTCACAGAAAGTGATGCATTCTGTCCAGTGTTTCACGTAGGTTGTCCAGGTGGACGGGGCGAGAGAAGACCGGACCATTGTGATCAAGGGTCCCCATCCAGCGCCACCTGCCATAAGTAATTAGGACAAGGCAATCCGTTAGTGTCCGCATAAGGAACCAACGCATAAAAGGCTTCCCATTGAAAACGGGAAAGCGCATCCGCAATCCTATTCTGAACGCCCGGGACATGCCTAGCACGGAACACGATATTCAGATGCAGACACCTCAGCACCAAGAGCCTCAAATATCGCACAACCGAAGGGGAACCAGACGAGAGCTTGTTAACAGCATAAACAACGCTCATGTTATCAGTCCAGAAAATCACCTCGCGATCCCGCAGCTGGTCTCCCCAAATGTCAAGAGCGACAAGGATGGGAAACAGTTCTAAAAGGCACAGGTTCCTAACCAGGCCTCTTTCCACCCACGCACTAGGCCATGGGCCGGCGCTCCATTGCCCAGCCAAGAAAGCCCCATACCCGTGAGACCCAGCCGCATCAGTGAACAACTGAATCACTGCATTAGAAGGAACAACCTCCCGCCACAGGCAAATCCCATTAAAGTGGATAAGAAATTCCTCCCAAACCTTGAGGTCATCCAACATTTCAGAAGACACCCGGAACCGCCGAGTCTGTGACCTCTCGCCGCATAACTGCCGCTCCAGCCTGTGGAGGAATATCCTTCCCATAGGAATAATCCTCCCGGCAAAATTAAGCAAACCCAACAAAGTTTGAAGGTCCTTCACGGAGCGATAACGCTCCGTTCTCATGGCGCGTACTGACTCCAGCATACGCAGTATCTTATCCTGAGGCAGACGGCATTGCCCTGCTGCAGAATCAACCTCGATGCCCAAAAAAGTAAGGCACGTACAAGGGCCCTGGGACTTGTCCTCCGCCAAAGGAACTCTTTGCCCATCATCAGCCTAGTGACTTTCATCAAGAAAGGGCACTCAGACGAACCCGCACGCCCGACGAGCAGAAAATCATCCAAATAGTGTGCCAGGCCGTCGAATCCGGCAACCTCCGCAATGGCCCAGTGCAAGAAACTACTGAAAGCCTTGAAGTAGGCACATGAAATTGAGCACCCCATGGGCAAGCATTTGTCCACGTAGTACTTGCCTTCAAAACAACACCCCATGAGCCTAAAAGAGGAGGGGTGAATTGGTAGGAGCCGGAAAGCATATTCCACATCTAGCTTCGCCATCAGGGCTCCAGCCCCCGCCCTGCGAACCAGCCCTAATGCTTCATCGAAGGATTGATAGAAAACTGAGCTAAACTCAGGAGGTATAGCGCCGTTAACCGAATGACCCTTTGGAAAAGATAGGTGCTGGATGAGCCGAAACTTACCCGGCTCCTTCTTTGGGACAACCCCCAAAGGAGAAACGACCAATCCGGGAAGCGGGATCTCCCCAAATGGGCCCGCCATGTGACCCAGCAGTATTTCCTTATTCAGCTTATCCTTCAAAACCTCAGGGAACTGATATGCGGATTTTAGCTTCCTATGTGTTGAGGAACCTACCACATGCGATCCGACCAGAATAACAAATCCAGATCGTAGACTGTCCCTAAGTAGCAAGGTGGCCTCTTTAAACGGGTAAAGAAGCAGCCATTTTTCAATTACGGCTACCCTCAGCGGGGTGGCCGCCCTTTCCCATGGGGAAAGGTTTTGGACCAGCGCCTGATCTCTCTTGGGGACGACTCGAGTCCTGGGGCCTAGTACACTCGGAGCCCGAGTGGCCGCCACCGCAGTGTTTACAGGCGTGACGAAATGCACATGCTGCTCCCCTGGAACAAAGTTTGTCCTGGAAACGCCAGCACACACCCGTGGGCCGCCGTCGAGAGTGCTGCAAGGCTTTGGCACCTCCCAACCCCCCGAAGGCTGGAACAGGAGCCACCTGTTTCTCAGGCCCCAATTGAGCCCACAACCGTGAGTCGACATCACCAAAGGTAAGGAGAGGGTTCCCAACCATCTTCCTACGAAAGGCTGCGTCATAGTCCCGCCAAGCTCCCTCTCTGTACTTTTCATACACAGTTTCTATGGAATCCTGATATTTCAGGATATTCAACGCTTAGTCAGGGAATTTGGAAATGTAACAGGACGCATAAACACGGAAGCACTTGCGCCATTCATCATATGAATCAGGCCATTTAAATTTCTTTGGACCCATGCCATCATCCGACATTTCCTTTTGGCGGTATGCTTCCGCGGAAAGTTCGAACATATGCACATACTTCCCGCCCTGAATGCGCCGAACCATCTTGGATTTAAGATGTTCGTGTAAACTAAATGCGGGCCACGTGTCAGTCTCCCCATGCACAGCTGCCCTGTGCCTGTTCCCCACTACCGGGCTAACCAAGCCTGTTGACGCAGGAGGTGTCGGCAGAGGAACAGGGGGTTCCATGCGGGATGAACCAGGGGGGAGGGGTAAACCCATAGCCTTCCTTTCCTTGACTAACCATTTTACCATCCTATACATCCTCTTTTGCCCTTTAGCTTCCAACCCCAGGGATCTATCACTCTCTGAACCCGAATCATCCGAGGATGAACTCAAACCCCTACGTTCAAAAGTAACAGTGTTCTTACCAGCTCCCAAGAGGCGCTGCACCGGCAAAGGACCCGAGGATGTGGATGGCTGATCCTGGGACTGCTCCTCCCTTTCACCAACACTGGGAATGGCCTGCAGTGGCATCAAAGCATTTCTGGGCTCCATAACAATCTGTGAAGAAAAATGGGAGAGAGGAGTACCCAGGGAAGGGGACGAAGGCCCACAAACAACATCATCATGAAACCTCAATGGACTGGGGCTCCTACGCTCTATGCCACACTCAGAAACAACATTGTCAGCCATATCATCCGCATGAACATTCACAACAGCATCTGCAAACTGCACTTGTCTACCTTGCTCTGAAACAACCTGCGCACCCTGACATAAACTGGGCGTGAGAACTGGTGCCTTTCTTGCAGAGGCCCTAGTAACTACTCCCTGGGGGGCCCTGCTGAGGGCCACGCCCGTGGGCGACACACGCGCACCCTGCTGGGAGCTCCGCTTGCTTCATGATGCGGTATTGCGGCGTTTACTAGGCCGCAATGTATTCGCGGTTCGCCGCTTGCCCCCAGCCTGCCTAATTGCGGCCTGAGTCCCTGCGACCTGTTGCGCAGATGGCATGTTCCCCGTCAGGCCTGCGGCCTGCTCATATACACCAGATTCCCTATTCTGCGCCCTTATGGACGACGGTGCCCCTGCTACTTGCCCTTCAATAACACAATTGCCCCCATTCAGTGAACCCTCAAGTGCCATCGTACTCCCGGTCAGGCCTGCGGCCTGCTCATGATAGCCTTCTTGTGGCCGTCTACCTCTCTCCGTGACCGCCAAAACAGTGCCCCCACGCGAGCGCTGTGTACTTGAGGCTCGCTGCGCCCCCCCCCCCCGGGGTACCCCTCTCTTACCTGTGTACCCCTGAGGCAACGACGATGCTGCCCGCTTGCTGCGACTATCTGGAATGGCGTTTCCGGACGTGACGTCACCGGAAGTGACATCACCGGAAACGGCCAAACCGGAAGTGACGGAACCCGACACCGGCATGGAGACCCGCGTGGGAGACGGACCCGATGAACGCGCTGGAGAAGCAGTACCGACGCCTGGGGGTGCCGACCCCCCACCGGAAAGGACCGATGCAAGAGACTGAAGCAGCGCCACCGCCGTGGACACCGCCTCAACGGTAAGAGTAACCGGTCCAGGTAAGGCCTCCCTCCTGACGCCACTCTCACTAGGCCCAGCTACAGGCCCACCATCAGAGACCCCACCTGCTACAAGGGGGCAAACGTCAGGCACCACTGGGGCCCCAACCGAAACCGCCAAAGGAGGGGGAATCAATGAGGGAGCGGGAGCAGGGGACACAACACGGACATTGGGATACAGATTAGAAGACCCAGGGGCACGACTCACCGGATGAGGGGGGGAAGGTTGCACCACATCCTCTTCTGAGTCGAAGTCCCCAATCAACAGCTCATCTAATTCGGATATTCTTTCCCACAGGAATCCTGACTGACAGACGATCCTAAAGCTGTGAAGACGAGCTGGAAAAGAGGGGTTGGGGCCTGTGAGCTAACTACTTAAAGGGTAAGCTAAACCCCACCCTCACTACTGCAACATTGTTGCCACTTCACAGCAGCACACTCCTAAGGGCCTTAATTATTATGTTCGTTCTGGGCTATGCTGCCCTCCACTGTCTTTCAGTGTGTGGGTATGTGTATGTGTGTGTGTGTATATATGTGTGTGTGTGTGTGTGTGTCTATGTGAGTATATGTACATGCGCATTCAGTGTGTGTGTGTGTATATATGTGTGTGTGTGTGTCTATGTGAGTATATGTACATGTGCATTCAGTGTGTGGGTATGTGTGTGTATATATGTGTGTGTATATGTTTATGCATGTGTATGTGTGTGTGTATATATGTGTGTCTATGTGAGTATATGTACATGCGCATTCAGTGTGTGGGTATGTGTGTGTGTGTATATATGTGTGTGTCTATGTGAACATATGTACATGCGCATTCAGTGTGTGGGTATGTGTGTGTATATACATGCATGCGCATTCAGTGTGTGGGTATATATGTGTTTGTGTATGTACGTGTATATGTGTGTGTCTATGTGAGTATATGTACATGCGCATTCAGTGTGTGGGTATGTGTGTGTGTGTATATATGTGTGTGTCTATGTGAACATATGTACATGCGCATTCAGTGTGTGGGTATGTGTGTGTATATACATGCATGCGCATTCAGTGTGTGGGTATATATGTGTTTGTGTATGTACGTGTATATGTGTGTGTCTATGTGAGTATATGTACATGCGCATTAAGTGTGTGGGTATATGTGTGTGTGTGTGTGTAGATATGTGTGTGTGTGTGTCTATGTTAGTATATGCACATGCGCATTCAGTGTGTGTGTATATATATATATGTGTGTGTGTCTATGTGAGTATATGCACATGCGCATTCAGTGTGTGTGTATATATATGTGTGTGTGTCTATGTGAGTATATGCACATGCGCATTCAGTGTGTGGGTATGTGTATGTGTGTGTATATACGTGCATGCTCATTCAGTGTGTGGGTATATATGTGTTTGTGCATGTACGCGTATATGTGTGTGTCTATGTGAGTATATGCACATGTGCATTCAGTGTGTGGGTATGTGTGTGTATATATGTGTGTGTGTATATGTTTATGTATGTGTATGTGTGTGTATATATGTGTGTGTGTGTGTGTCTATGTGAGTATATGTACATGCGCATTAAGTGTGTGGGTATATGTGTGTGTGTCTATGTGAATATATGTACATGCGCATTCAGTGTGTGTGTATATATGTGTGTGTGTGTGTGTGTGTGTTTCTATGTGAGAATATGTTCATGCACATTCAGTGTGTGGGTATGTGTATGTGTGTGTGTGTCTATGTGAGTATATGTACATGCGCATTCAGTGTGTGGGTATGTGTATGTGTGTGTGTGTCTATGTGAGTATATGTACATGCGCATTCAGTGTGTGGGTATGTGTGTGTGTGTCTATGTGAGCATATGTACATGCGCATTCAGTGTGTGGGTATGTGTGTCTATGTGAGTATATGTACATGCGCATTCAGTGTGTGTGTGTGTATATGTGTGTGTCCATGTGAACATATGTACATGCGCATTCAGTGTGTGTGTGTGTGTGTCTATGTGAGTATATGTACATGCGCATTCAGTGTGTGTGTGTATATATGTGTATGTGTGTGGGTGTGTGTCTATGTGGGTATATGCACATGCGCCTTCAGTGTGTGTGTGTATATATATATATATATGTGTGTGTGTCTATGTGAGTATATGCACATGCGCATTCAGTGTGTGGGTATGTGTATGTGTGTGTGTATATACGTGTATGCGCATTCAGTGTGTGGGTATATATGTGTTTGTGTATGTACGTGTACAGGGAGTGCAGAATTATTAGGCAAGTTGTATTTTTGAGGATTAATTTTATTATTGAACAACAACCATGTTCTCAATGAACCCAAAAAACTCATTAATATCAAAGCTGAATAGTTTTGGAAGTAGTTTTTAGTTTGTTTTTAGTTATAGCTATTTTAGGGGGATATCTGTGTATGCAGGTGACTATTACTGTGCATAATTATTAGGCAACTTAACAAAAAACAAATATATACCCATTTCAATTATTTATTTTTACCAGTGAAACCAATATAACATCTCAACATTCACAAATATACATTTCTGACATTCAAAAACAAAACAAAAACAAATCAGTGACCAATATAGCCACCTCAAAAGCCTGCCATCCATGGATTCTGTCAGTGTTTTGATCTGTTCACCATCAACATTGCGTGCAGCAGCAACCACAGCCTCCCAGACACTGTTCAGAGAGGTGTACTGTTTTCCCTCCTTGTAAATCTCACATTTGATGATGGACCACAGGTTCTCAATGGGGTTCAGATCAGGTGAACAAGGAGGCCATGTCATTAGATTTTCTTCTTTTATACCCTTTCTTGCCAGCCACGCTGTGGAGTACTTGGACGCGTGTGATGGAGCATTGTCCTGCATGAAAATCATGTTTTTCTTGAAGGATGCAGACTTCTTCCTGTACCACTGCTTGAAGAAGGTGTCTTCCAGAAACTGGCAGTAGGTCTGGGAGTTGAGCTTGACTCCATCCTCAACCCAAAAAGGCCCCACAAGCTCATCTTTGATGATACCAGCCCAAACCAGTACTCCACCTCCACCTTGCTGGCGTCTGAGTCGGACTGGAGCTCTCTGCCCTTTACCAATCCAGCCACGGGCCCATCCATCTGGCCCATCAAGACTCACTCTCATTTCATCAGTCCATAAAACCTTAGAAAAATCAGTCTTGAGATATTTCTTGGCCCAGTCTTGACGTTTCAGCTTGTGTGTCTTGTTCAGTGGTGGTCGTTTTTCAGCCTTTCTTACCTTGGCCATGTCTCTGAGTATTGCACACCTTGTGCTTTTGGGCACTCCAGTGATGTTGCAGCTCTGAAATATGGCCAAACTGGTGGCAAGTGGCATCTTGGCAGCTGCACGCTTGACTTTTCTCAGTTCATGGGCAGTTATTTTGCGCCTTGGTTTTTCCACACGCTTCTTGCGACCCTGTTGACTATTTTGAATGAAACGCTTGATTGTTCGATGATCACGCTTCAGAAGCTTTGCAATTTTAAGAGTGCTGCATCCCTCTGCAAGATATCTCACTATTTTTGACTTTTCTGAGCCTGTCAAGTCCTTCTTTTGACCCATTTTGCCAAAGGAAAGGAAGTTGCCTAATAATTATGCACACCTGATATAGGGTGTTGATGTCATTAGACCACACCCCTTCTCATTACAGAGATGCACATCACCTAATATGCTTAATTGGTAGTAGGCTTTCGAGCCTATACAGCTTGGAGTAAGACAACATGCATAAAGAGGATGATGTGGTCAAAATACTCATTTGCCTAATAATTCTGCACTCCCTGTATATGTTTATGTGTGTGTGTGTGTGTGTGTGTGTGTGTGTCTATGTGAGTATATGCACATGTGCATTCAGTGTGTGGGTATGTGTGTGTATATATGTGTGTGTGTATATGTTTATGTATGTGTGTGTATATATGTGTGTGTGTATATGTTTATGTATGTGTGTGTATATATATGTGTGTGTGTGTCTATGTGAGTATATGTACTACGTGTCTATTTATTGGATATTCAGACCATATTATTTCCACACACACGGTTGGCACAGTAGCCCACAGTTTAGTGCTGTACTTCTAAAATGCACCTGATATTAATAACGATAAGACTGGTTGTTGTATTTCCCACAGGGCTAAGTATACCCTGATTACGGCAGTATGGATTACACGTTTATTGACCCCACACTTCTGTACCATTGGGCTAGTTGATACAGCAATTTGCAGCCAATGGAATGTAACTTTATGAAAACTTGTCAAATTCATTGCTTATCCACAATGAGAATAGCTACTAAGCCTTGGTCGTGTACCAAATAACAATGTTTTTCTTTCCGTGTGTGCTCTGTGTATAGACAGCAAATTTCAGATATAGGGAGTTAACTTTGCCGACCTGCACCTTATTCACAACTAGATTAGCTATTAGGGATTAGACTTGTACCATATAAGGATGTATAGTTACCACGTCTGATATGCTCTATGTATGTTATGATGTTTTTTCACTTTGAGGGTTACACTGTGTTTCTATGTTGCCACATATGTATTTAAATTAAGCAATTAACTTACTACCATTATTATGTTGCCTAGCAACTGATTTTGGCGGGGGGTTTTTTAGCAGGGGGAGGGGTCTCTAGGTGTATAAATGTTTGACACTTTGTATTGATCATTGGTCTGAGGAAGGGGAAGCTTTCCCCAAAACGTCACTGCAAATAAAACTACTGCTACATTCAAGACCAGAGAGTGCTGTCTTTTGTATCCTGTATTATTACCCATATTCTAGCACTCTGGCATTTGTGGCATAGTCTGTGAGAGTGCACTTGTTCCAGCATCTTTATATATATATATTTATATGTGTGTGTGTATATATATATAACACAGGAATGGACCGCACTCACAGACTGGACTGGGTACACATCCTAAGCCACAGCAAACTCCACAGCCCTGAACACTGACAGACAGCTGCAAAGTTCCCAGAACCCAGTCAGTTAACCCCAGAGCAGCCTGGGTGACAGGCCCGCAGGGGAGAATGACAAACATTATTAACAAAACACACAGAAAATCCGGCACACATACTGTATATATATATATATATATATATATATATATATGTGTGTGTGTGTATATATATATTTGTGTGTGTGTATATATATATGTGTGTGTGTGTGTATATATATATTTGTGTGTGTGTATATATATATATGTGTGTGTGTGTATATATATATGTGTGTGTGTGTGTATATATATATTTGTGTGTGTGTATATATATATATGTGTGTGTGTGTGTATATATATATTTGTGTGTGTGTATATATATATGTGTGTGTGTGTGTATATATATATTTGTGTGTGTGTATATATATATATGTGTGTGTGTGTGTATATATATATATATATGTGTGTGTGTGTGTGTATATATATATGTCACGATCGCTCAGCTGCTCAGCTGCTGATCGCTTCCTTTCTTCTGCTTGTGCCGGCGCGGTTGCGCTTCCCTGGTTGCCTGGCAACCCTGTGTCGCACCGGCCCCTTCTGCTGACGTCAGAAGGTCTTCTTATTCCGGCGTCTCCTCTCCTCGGTGCCTGTTTTTCCTACTTGACCGGCTTGTGAGTACTTTTTGAACTTCTTGGCTTGTTTATCTTCAACTTGCTTAACCCTTATCTGCCTGATACCTGTTAACTGGACTTTGCTTGTTTGATAATCCTTCTGATTAACCCCAAACTGCCTGATTACTCGTTGCTGGACACTGCTTGTTTGACTATTCTACTGGTTAACCCCAAACTGCCTGATTACACGTTGCTGGAAGTTTGCTTGTTTTGACAATTCTATTGGTTAATCCTTATCTGCCTGTTTTCAAGTTGCTGGACATTGCTTGCTTGATTACTCTACTGGTTAACCCCTACCTGCCTGATTACACGTTGCTGGACATTGCTTGCTTGATTACTCTACTGGTTAACCCCTACCTGCCTGATTACACATTGCTGGACATTGCTTGCTTGATTACTCTACTGGTTAACCCCTACCTGCCTGATTACACGTTGCTGGACATTGCTTGCTTGATTACTCTACTGGTTAACCCCTACCTGCCTGATTACACGTTGCTGGACATTGCTTGCTTGATTACTCTATTGGTTAACCCCTACCTGCCTGATTACATGTTGCTGGACATTGCTTGCTTGATTACTCTACTGGTTAACCCCTACCTGCCTGATTACACGTTGCTGGATATTGCTAGTTTGATTACTCTTTTCGGTTAACCCTATTTACACGAAGTTTCTCCTCCTGACCCTGCTTTACCAACTTCCAGTTTATTTCAGTGAGTATTTTACTATAGCTGTCGCAGGGTCAGGTCCTGGTATATACTCACTGTGCTAGGGTGTTTACAAACCTCATTCTAGCATTTGGGTCTAACTCTGGACTTAACCTATCCAGACATTACAAACAGGCCATATAATGGACCCCGGTGAGTTATCCAGAGCTGTGGCTCTACAGGGACAGCTTCTTGGAACCCACTCTGCACACCTGCAATCCCTGGATTCTAAATTGGATCAAATTACTGCTCTTTTGCATAATCTCTCTCCACCTTCACAAGTCTCTGCAACACCTGTTGTTTCTGCGGCCAGTTCTAACCCTGCATTTAATCCGCCACAACCTGCAGAACAGTTTATTCACAGAATTCCGCTACCGGATAAATATGACGGCAATCCTGAAGACTGCCGTGGATTTCTTAATCAGTGCCGTCTTCACTTCAGAAATAATCCTCAGATGTTTGTTTCCTCTTCCTCCAAGATCACCTTTTTAATTTCTCTTATGAAGGGTAAAGCCTTGGCTTGGGTTTCTCCACTGTTGGAAAAGGATGATCCTTTGCTTCATGATATTGACACTTTTGTATCCATATTTTCTTCTGTGTTTGATAAACCTGGTAGATCAGCGGCTGCAGAAGCAGGACTTTTAGATTTAAGACAGGGATCTCTTTCTGTAGCACAATACGCTATAGAATTCCGGACTTTAGCTGCTGAAACTATGTGGAATCATGGGGCCCTGCGTGCAGCGTTTTGTAAAGGTCTTTGTGATCGTTTGAAAGACGAACTGGTTTATAGGGATCTTCCTGATTCTCTAGAAGAACTTATCAACTTATGTATCAAGCTAGATGCTCGTTACTCTGAGCGTCTCCATGAACGTGACCGTAACAGAAGATCCTTTATCAGATCTGCTTTCCGTCCTATGCCTCGTTCACCAAATCTTCCTACTCCCAATACGTCTATCTCTGAGTCTAGTGAACCCATGGAGGTTGGTGCAATCAAATTATCCGAAGCTGAACGTCTCAGAAGACGTAATCTGGGACTTTGTCTTTACTGTGGTATTAAGGGGCATATGTTAAAAGATTGTCCAACTCGTCCAGTAAAAGCCAGGGCTTAACTCCAGAAAGAGGGACTGAGTTAAGCCAAAGATCTTTTTTTACCCTCAATCCCAAGCTGTTTGTTCCAGTCACTGTCCGCTTTGGCAACACCAAATTTCGGGCTCAAGCACTCATCGA
This sequence comes from Bombina bombina, assembly GCF_027579735.1. Taxonomy (NCBI): domain Eukaryota; kingdom Metazoa; phylum Chordata; class Amphibia; order Anura; family Bombinatoridae; genus Bombina; species Bombina bombina. The sequence continues at coordinate 430,881,212 of NC_069505.1, forward strand.
TTCTGGAGCTGCAGGAATGTTTATGGATTCGGACTTTGTCAATGCCTTTCGTATTCCTTTGCTTTCGAAGAGCCAAGTTATTAAGGTCACTACTGTCAGTGGTCAACCCTTAGGTTCTGGTTTCATTCAATATTCTACGATACCACTTCTCATGTCTGTAGGAGTACTTCATTCCGAAACCATTTGTTTTGACATAATTTCTTCTCCACAGTTTCCTCTCATTTTGGGACTCCCTTGGCTTCAACTACATGATCCAGTTTTTTCCTGGTCTAAAGGAGAACTTGTTGCTTGGGGACCTTCTTGTTTCAAACAGTGTCTTCAGAATACTCCCAAAACTTCTAGTACAGTTGTGGTAGTTTTGGACATTCCTGATTCCTTGCCTGAACATTATCATTCTTTTTGTGATGTCTTTTCTAAAAAGGATGCTGAAGTATTACCTCCACACCAGACCTTTGATTGTCCCATTGATCTATTACCTGGAGCACCTCTACCTAAGGGTAAAACTTATCCACTTTCTCGTCAAGAAAATGTTTCACTTGAGGAATATATCAAGGATAATTTGGCCCGAGGTTTTATCCGCCCTTCTTCTTCTCCAGTAGGAGCAGGTTCATGGGCAGTTATTTTGCGCCTTGGTTTTTCCACACGCTTCTTGCGACCCTGTTGACTATTTTGAATGAAACGCTTGATTGTTCGATGATCACGCTTCAGAAGCTTTGCAATTTTAAGAGTGCTGCATCCCTCTGCAAGATATCTCACTATTTTTGACTTTTCTGAGCCTGTCAAGTCCTTCTTTTGACCCATTTTGCCAAAGGAAAGGAAGTTGCCTAATAATTATGCACACCTGATATAGGGTGTTGATGTCATTAGACCACACCCCTTCTCATTACAGAGATGCACATCACCTAATATGCTTAATTGGTAGTAGGCTTTCGAGCCTATACAGCTTGGAGTAAGACAACATGCATAAAGAGGATGATGTGGTCAAAATACTCATTTGCCTAATAATTCTGCACTCCCTGTATATGTTTATGTGTGTGTGTGTGTGTGTGTCTATGTGAGTATATGCACATGTGCATTCAGTGTGTGGGTATGTGTGTGTATATATGTGTGTGTGTATATGTTTATGTATGTGTGTGTATATATGTGTGTGTGTATATGTTTATGTATGTGTGTGTATATATATGTGTGTGTGTGTCTATGTGAGTATATGTACTACGTGTCTATTTATTGGATATTCAGACCATATTATTTCCACACACACGGTTGGCACAGTAGCCCACAGTTTAGTGCTGTACTTCTAAAATGCACCTGATATTAATAACGATAAGACTGGTTGTTGTATTTCCCACAGGGCTAAGTATACCCTGATTACGGCAGTATGGATTACACGTTTATTGACCCCACACTTCTGTACCATTGGGCTAGTTGATACAGCAATTTGCAGCCAATGGAATGTAACTTTATGAAAACTTGTCAAATTCATTGCTTATCCACAATGAGAATAGCTACTAAGCCTTGGTCGTGTACCAAATAACAATGTTTTTCTTTCCGTGTGTGCTCTGTGTATAGACAGCAAATTTCAGATATAGGGAGTTAACTTTGCCGACCTGCACCTTATTCACAACTAGATTAGCTATTAGGGATTAGACTTGTACCATATAAGGATGTATAGTTACCACGTCTGATATGCTCTATGTATGTTATGATGTTTTTTCACTTTGAGGGTTACACTGTGTTTCTATGTTGCCACATATGTATTTAAATTAAGCAATTAACTTACTACCATTATTATGTTGCCTAGCAACTGATTTTGGCGGGGGTTTTTTTAGCAGGGGGAGGGGTCTCTAGGTGTATAAATGTTTGACACTTTGTATTGATCATTGGTCTGAGGAAGGGGAAGCTTTCCCCAAAACGTCACTGCAAATAAAACTACTGCTACATTCAAGACCAGAGAGTGCTGTCTTTTGTATCCTGTATTATTACCCATATTCAAATTCTAAAACTTATCCACTTTCTCGTCAAGAAAATGTTTCACTTGAGGAATATATCAAGGATAATTTGGCCCGAGGTTTTATCCGCCCTTCTTCTTCTCCAGTAGGAGCAGGTTTTTTCTTTGTGGAAAAAAAAGATGGAGGTCTTCGTCCTTGCATTGACTATCGTGCTCTTAATCAAATTACAATCAAGAATTGTTATCCCCTTCCTCTCATTCCCGAATTATTTGATCGTCTCCAGGGTGCTTCCATCTTTACCAAATTGGATCTTCGTGGGGCATATAATTTGGTCAGAATTCGTAAAGGGGACGAGTGGAAAACTGCCTTCAACACTAGATTTGGGCACTATGAATATTTAGTTATGCCTTTTGGGTTATGCAATGCCCCTGCAGTTTTTCAACATTTTGTTAATGAAATATTCAGAGACTATCTTAATCAATTCGTTATTATCTA